>NC_080029.1:65416695-65716695 GCF_030020395.1 Manis pentadactyla | reverse complement strand
ACTTCTCCAATTTTCTTTGCATCTCTTGTTCCTGAGAGTATTTCACCCTGTGTTTTGTGCATGGAGTATGTAAATGAAATCTTGATGGTTCTACATAAAACTTTCAAAGAGCAAGTTCTAAGTAATTGCAGCTTCTGGATGCTCCAAACTTTAAACTCACTTAAAATTGTTGTAGTTGTAAAATTCCCAAACTGATTTTCTTTCTTTAACTAAATTTCTTAGGGTAGTTCAGCTGCTTAGCTCGACCTCTTGACTAAAAGAAGTTTACGAGCATCTCACCATATTGATAGTTATCTTTACAGAGATAAATATGGTCATATTTCTTAAAAGTTCAGATTAAGAATATAGGTTACTCGGATTTATGAAGACTATTTTTCTTTTCAAATATTTGATCAGTATCACTGAATGTAGTTAGACACCTTGGAAAGCCATTAAGTAGAAATACATCATGATTTTTAAGGGAAAGGCAACCACAGAACGGAGAATATGTCAGATGATTCACCTGTGTACCCAACTGACCATCTGGGGCCATGGAAGCTGGTTTTTACGTTTTAAAATTAATCCAGCTTAGATTAGCCATGTCACGTCCCCTTAACCACAGGCCTATGAATCTCAGGGTAGACAGCTGTTTGGATGTCCCACACTGGGACTGCTGCCCTCAACAAACGCTTCTGATTCTCCTACATGGTCACTTGGCAGCATCCATGTGCACCCATATGGCTGGATGGCATCATGCCTATTTACAAGCCTGTCAGATTGTTTCACTAGGACCCAGGTGCCAAGCAAACATGGGTTTGGTATAACTGCCTACTGAACTAGGCAGCTTCTCTCTTGGAAACAAATCTTCCTTGGTAATGACCTCCAAGTTTATAGCAGTATCTTTATTGACATTCTGTTGCTTTCCCTGCCATTTGGATCCTTTCTCTGTCTGTAAAGATAACAAAAGAGAGAAGAAGATGATCTCCTGCAATGATTAGGCAGATAGTGCAAAAAACAATGAAACATAAATTTAGGCTGTCACCCGGGGTCTCAGTATGCACAAAATTCCCAGAGCATCTGTACTTGTGCTTGAAGACTGAATAGAGCACTGGTGTGCATTCCATGACACTGAGACTGGCCATTTAATTTTTCTTGTTAACTGATTTCAGTATTTCAAGTAGGAACTGTGGTTTCATATAAGGGGTATGATGAAGATGAATGAAATGACATATAATGAAGGGCTTTGAACTCTGAAATACACGTATGGATTCATGTAACTATCATATGCTTGGATGACAGAAATTGTACACTTATCCTAGAATTAGCAAACAGATATTTAACATTTTCATCATATCTTCTTTTGCCCTTTTTAAATAGCTGATTTTTGTGTAGTATTTGAATTTATGAAACACTCGTACCTATATTGTTTATGTAGTCCTCATGAAACTTCATGAAGTTGGTAGGTCAAGTATTTTAATTAATTCTATTTTACAAATATAGAAACTGGGGCTAAGAGCAGCATTATGACTTAGCCCAAAGTTGCCCAACAAGTTTAAGTGACAAAGCTAAGACTCAAACCCAGACTTTTTCCCTGTGAGCCCATTGTATTTAATATTAAAAAATGCTTGAGAGAGTATGCTCATTTGAATGGATTCAGTTTTATTTCATTATGAAATAAAGTCTCCAAATAGTTAAGAAGTTGTTTAGGAAATATATATTAACATAATCATTAAAAGTGACTTTAACAGAAAATATCTTCAACGGCTTCCATGGTGATTTATTGCTTTCATTTTCTCTTTGGACTTGCTTCTTGAGTAATGGTTTGGGTCAGCTTCTTGGCAACAGTTTTGATTGGTTGTTTCCTTTTGTTAGAAGGTCAAAGAATTCTCGTTTGCCTAAAAGGAAGAAAATTTGTCAGGATTCCAGAAACCCATAGTACCATACTACTCTAGGTGGGACATAAAACTTTAAATTTGCATCACTTCTAGTTAATACCAATTTATGAACACTGTCATGACTTTAAGTTCATTTTATTGAAGCAATTGAAAATAAATCAGATGAGATATAGGTAAAGGAGTTTTGAAGGAGATGTGTCCTAATTTGACTGCTGGTATCACCTTCCTCTTTTAGATAGGACACATACCAAAATTCTCCCCTGGAAAATTTTGAACCAGAGGTATAACTTAAATGGGAGAAAAAAAAATTGTGACCCCATGGATTATAAGATAAAATTTTAGTGTTGAAAATGAATAAGAAAGGGTTGGAAAGTTGACTTGTCATTGAGTCAATGTTTGACGTCTGAATATTTGGAAATACTTGGAAAGTTGGTATTGCAGGTACAATTTGTCTTATTATAGTACAAATATCCCATAACAGCATTTTGATGTAAAAAGATTTTTGAAGTATATTTTACATGCTATATCATCTGCCATTGTAAGGGTGCAGTTGGATAATTTTAGGTAAATTTCAAGTTGCTTGACCATGAAAACAGTCCAGTTTTAAAGGACTTCCTTCCTCATAGAAAGTTCCCTCATGCCCACCTACAGTCAATCCCTGCTCCTGCTCCCAATCCCATGCAAATGCCAATCCACTTTCTGTTTCTCTATAGTTTTGTCTTTTCCAGAGATTTCATGTAAGTGTAATCATACAATATATAGTCTTTTGTACCTAGCTTATTTCCCTTAGTATAATGTTCCTGAATCTATTTCAAGTTGTATGTGGCTGTAGTTAGTTCTTTTTTACTGTAGAGTAGTAGTTTATTGCATGGATTTATCATATATTATTTATTTATATATTCACTAGGTAATAGACATTTGGAGTATTTCTGATTTGGCTATTTTGAATAATGCTACTAAGAACATTATGTGTCTGTGGAAATAAGTTCTCATTACTTTTGATAGATACATAGTTGTGGATTTCCAAGTTCTACGGTAAATGCATATCTAATTTTTAAAGAAAATGCAAAAATTGTTTTTCAAAGTGATTGGACCGTTTTATATTTCTACCAGCAAAGTATGATGGTTCCCATTTGTCCTTCCTCCCTCCCTCCCTTGCTTGCTTCTTTCCTCCCTCCCTCCTTCCTTTTTTCCTTCCTTTCTTCCTTCCTTCCCTGCACCCATGCCCCAGTTTCACATTTCCAGTTTTACATGCACCATTTTACATTCCCAGCAAAGTATGGTGGTTCCCTCTGTCCTTCCTTCCTTCCTTCCTCCCTCCCTTCCTTCCTCCCTTCCCTCCCTCGCTCCCCACACCCTTTGCCCAGTTTTTATGATTGTGTAGTGGTATCTCATTGTGGTCTTAATTTGTGTCTGTACTAGTTTTCTATTGCTGTGAACAAATTACTACACACTAAGCAAGCAACTTAAAAAATATTTTCCTCCACAGTCTCTGTGGGTCTGGAGTCTGAATACAGGTTACTTGGTCCACTGTTGAGGGTCTCACCAGCTGAAATCCAAGTGTTGGCTGGGACCATGATCTGTCCTGAGGCTTGAGGTCCTCTTCTAGGCTCACTGGTTGCTGGAAGAACGTGATTCATTGATGAGGTATGACTCGAGTCCCCATTTTCTTGCTAGGTATTAACTGGGAACAAGTTGTAGCCTCTTGGGCCACCCCAGAGGGGTCCCTGCCCTACAGCCCCCTCCAGAGGCCATTTACAGAATGGTTATTTGCTTTTTCAAGGCCAGCAGAAGAATTCCTCTCACGCTGAATCTCTCTTGCAAGGAAGACTGGACCCCCTTTTACAGGGCATATGTAATTAGATCGGTATAGTCTCCCTTTTGATTAACTACAAGTCAGCTGTTTAGGGATCTTAGTTATAGCTGCAGAAGCCCTTCACCTTTACCTTGTTATTCAATCTATCTTGAGAGTGAAATCTCAGCATATTCACAACTATTACCCATATTCGAAGGGAGGGCATATATGTATACACCAGGAGCAGGAATTTTGCAAGCCATCTTAGAATTCTGCCTACCACTATTTCCTTAATGACTGATGTTGAGCATCTTTTCATGTCTTATTAGCCATTCTTTTATCTTCATTGATAAAATCCTATTTGAATACTTTGCTAACTCTTTCCTGGGTTGTTTCCTCTTATTGAATTATAAAATGTCTTTATATATTCTGGATACAAGTCCTTTCTCAGGTAGATGATTTGCAAATATTTTCTCCCTGTGGCTTGTCTTTTCATTTTCTTAATGGTGTCTTTTGAAGAGACAGGTTTTTAATTTGATAATGTTCAATTTATCATACTTTTAATGGATCATACTTTGATTGTCATATCTGAGAAATCTTTGCCTAACCTGAAGTCAAAAAGATTTTCTTTTCTGTTTTCCTCTAGAATTTTATAGTTTTGCTCTTCAGTTTATGTCTATGATCCATTTTGAGTTAATTTTTGTGCATAGTATGTGATGTGTCTAAGATTATTTATTTAGGCCTATGTATATCCAATTGTTCCAGAGACATTTGTTTAAAAGACTATATTTTCCCTCTTGAATTGTCTTGACGCCATTGTTAAAAATCAATTGAACATACATGTTAAGGTTTCTTTCTAGATTCTCTCTTGTTCCAATGATATATGTGTCTGTCCTTGTGCCAATACTATGTTGTCTTGATTTTTGTAGCTTTAAAGTAAGTTTTGATATCAGGTTGTATAAGTCCTACAACTTTGTTCTCCATTTTAAAAATTGCTTTGGCTATAGTAGTTCATTTGCATTTTCAAATAAATTTTAGCATCAACTTGTTAGGTTCTATGAAAAAGCTTGCTGCACGTTTGATAGAAATTCCACTGAGATCAATTTGAGCAGAGTTGCTGTCTTAACAATATTAAGTCTTTCAACCCATTCACATGGCATATCCCTCCATTTATTTAAATCTTCTTTAATAAAATCTCTAGGCAATGTTTTACAGTTTTCAGTATAATACAGGTATTGTACTTCTAATGTTAAATTTATTCCTAAGCAGTTTATTGTTTTTGATTACTGCTGCGAATGGAATTGTTTTCCTAATTTAATTTTCAAATGTTTGCTAATATGTGAAAATATAATTGGTTCTTATATATTGATCTTTTATCCTGGAACCTTGCTTGACTTGTGTAATCTTCTGAAAATATAGATTCCTTAAGATATTTTACACATATAATCATGTCCTCTATGAATAAAGACAGCTTTAATTTTTCCTTTCTAATTCAATGGCTTTAATGTCTTTTTCTTGCTTGATTGCACTGGTTGAACCTATTTTACAATGTTGAAGAAAGAGCCCTGTAAAGAACAAACTTGACAAATTTTGGCATAGCTTCAAGATAAAACTTGAATCACACCTGTTATATGTGTCTGCTTCTTAGATGTAAATGCTCCTTCTGAATAGATGTTCTAGAAATCATCTGTGTAAGACCCATCTTCTCTTTGATTTCTTCCTAAGAATTGTGATGTATCTGGGGTTTTTTGTATAACAATTAAATATACATGGCTTAGAGGCATGGTGGGAAGTTCGTTTTAAGTTTTGACAATATCCCAGTGATTCCCAATCCATGTAGCTCTTTATAGTCTTTTGTCTATGATGTTACCAACCCTTTGATGCATATTTTGTCATACTATCATAACCTATACTCAAATATGGCATGTTTTTCCTTCAAAACTTTTTCTTCTCTTTTTTTCCCCAAGTAAGAAATGGAAGGCACAATACTTGAAAGTCAGAAAGAAGATCTGGAATCTAGTTGTTAGCTAGCTGTTTGATTTTTGGCAAATCTCTTAACTTCTCTGAACTATTTTTTTTTAACTTCTTTTTCAATATTTTTTCATCTGTGTTAGTAGATGATTGAGTTTTATGTTGTAAGATTAAATATTTTTCTGTTTTAATATTTTATGCTTATGAAGACAAACCATGCATCTTAAACTAGTGAAATTAAAAAAAATTAACTCAAATTTGTTTTCTAATCACATATTAGGGAATTGAGAAGGCTTCAACTCATCATACAATCATGGTTAACAAAACTATGTTAAAACAAAAATTCTTTCTCAAACAGCATGGTCATCCGATAGGCAAAATTTAGGAATTAACATTAGGCTCTCTGAGAAATCTCATATTCTGAAGCTCTTATAAATTTTTGCATTTCTTCTAAGACATAATGTAAACTATATTATCACAGTCATCTTCAAGGAAGTCACTGAAGTTATTTTGCTTACTGGGATTTTGCAGCATCAGTAATGTAGACTTTGTTTTAATTATACTTTGTTTGGCCTAACATAAATTAACCCTGTAATTAAATGTGTGGTAATATATGCCTTAAAGTTTCCTGCCAGTCTATCATTTATTTATTATTGTTTTACTAAATACATTATCATAATAATGATAAATCTGAATATGGTACATGATTGCATTTCAACCCTGATTCAAATTGACCTTTCAACTGAAGATAGTGTGCTTAGCTCATTTAAGACCACAATTACTAGACCTTAAAGTATTGAGGGCAATCTTTTTTATTTCCATAGGGGTGGGGAGGCAGTGGAGCACGGCACAGCATAGCGGCATCAGCTTATAGTGTTTAGCAGTAGCTCAGCTTTTTCAAAGCCTCTTTTTTAAGAGATGCTAAAAGGGTGTTCAAAACGATGAAAGCTACATGATTAAAATGAAGCATGCTATAATGTTTAACTGGCAGTTTATGCTACATAGTCTATATACTCTGGTCTAATCATCTTGTATTGTGTCTGACTAGTTTATAGTGGTTGAAAGTTTCTTGGCCAGAAAGGACCTTGTAAAATTAGGTCTTATTAGAAAAAGTACGGATGGCTGCAAAATTTGGAGACAGGCTGATTTTAGTCCTGTCAAATGACATAAATAAATAATCAGCAGGAGGGTTTTGGTCTAATTTGCAGAAAAAAAATCAACTCATGTTTGTGGTTAGAATTTCCTAATAGAATTCCCATCAAACTAACACTTTAATTATTCCTGTGGATGTGTCCCTGAATCTATTAGATTTTCAGAAAATCTAGTATGTGTGTGTGTATTTCAGAATTTAAAGATAACATATAACAGATAAAATGTAAAATATGAATATAAGAACTTGGGGTATCCAAATTAATTAAGAATATAAGATGATGGTCCAGGATATCAGTATGCAGACTTGAAGTCATAATACATTGTGAGCCAGAGACAAAAAGCTTAACTATTTCCTCTCCGTTTGACAGTTGAACACTTTTTCACAGATTTTTGGGGGTTTGGGGGCAGTTATAGTTATTTTTTTCTTCCTGTTGGTATGACCTGTGGGCTCTGTTTTTTGTATGAGAAAGTATGTAATTATTTGTAGCCGATCACACAGTGTAGAATTTACATTAGAATAGTGTCTTGGTCTTTATTAGAAGATTTGTTTAGCTTCTTTCTTCTTAGGTAACAATATTTTTTCACTTTCATTTTGTGAAGTTAAAGACTTGAAACTATATTTACCAGTTATTAAACTGCTCATTACAGCTTGAGTCCCATTTATAGGTTAAAAGGTAAAATATGAAAGTACCCAGGTACATTGTTTTGGTGGAAAGAACAAAGGTGACAGGACAGTCTTCTGAAGGTTCCCTGCACTCTCATTCCTAACCCCCAAATCTTGCCTGATCAATTTTGTAAAATTCTACTTTGGCACATTAATGGGTTAACTCCAGAGCTACAGCTTCGGTAGGTATGATTTCTTACATCCCTTATCTGAATAATGTTGAAACGTTAGCTCAAGAGGTTGTGAAAGGACTCTAGAAATAATTAGAGCAGAGAAGAGATTGTTTTCTTCTGTGATCTTCAGTAAAAATGTTTGCTTCTTCTAGTGAAAAGAGCCACAGTGCTGTCACCTCTGATTTTACAATAAAATAAACAAATACAGAAATCTTCCAAGATATTTTAGTTCTTGGTTGCTTTGATCTCAGAGTACAGCTGAGGATATGTAGTTTTCCCATGCCAAGCTCTCTACCTGAACAGGCAAAATTTTCTTTGACCTATAAATTGCAAGTGTGTGTTACTTCCAATTAATCTGTATAAGCTAGTGAAAGGAAATGTAGTGGCTTTTATAGTTTTTGACAGTTTTAAAAATAAATTATCTTCAAGTAGATCAACTTTGGAAATTAGGGAAACCACATGTCATCTCAAAACTATACATTTTCGAAGCACCTGCTGAGTATCAGGTGTTTATAACTTGGCTATAAAAATTCATTTCAGCCTAAAATCTAAGGTCTCAACCTAGCAGTAATCTTAAAACAAAATTTGACTAAGATGATTTATTTTTGTTGTTGTCATTCTATAATCTAAGAGGTGCAGAATAGAAGGGTTAAGGTCCTAGGTATGACTTCATGGAAAAACTTTAAAACAAACATAGGTAGGCCATTTGTCCACTCTACGGATGGACTAATGTCCCTGTAAATTAAAGAGACAGAAAGGGAAGAGGAGGGAGAGGCAGACGTGGAGACGTGGGGCCAGGGAAGCAGTTGTCAGTTTTATCTTGACCACTTCAGAATCAGGATAAGTAGGCTAATGTCCTTTTAAGCACAGTTTATCTTCAGGGCTTTGTTTTTATTTCAGTCATCCTTTCTGGCTTATTAGCATCCTGTCACCAGTCCTTGCCCCTCCATGATGGCCTGGGAGACAAGAGTTTACCTTTTCCTTTTTTTCCATCCCCATCCCCTCTCACTCCTCCTCCAGTGAGGGAGGCAGGAGAAAATCTGGTCCATAAATACTTGCTAAAATGTTAAACAGAGAGCTTTAGTATCTTTTAGGTGGCCTTACAGGGCTAACAGGTCTCAGGAATCCCAAAGAAATTTTTAAGGGAGGGAAGTTCATATTGTTTCCTATTGCGGGAGAAGTGGAGGAGGACAAATTTAGACCCAGGGCTGTGGGTGCCTCTTGTGCATTGAGAGGATCTAAATTAAACATTACCCAGGAGCAGCTGTCCAAGCTGGATTACTTACAGAACTCCCTGGAGTTGGGGGGAAACTGAGTTTAGAGCAAGGTTGCCCATGCCCACCAGCTTAGAACTCCAAGTGTCCTAGTGCATCCTCATTGTGGGATATGTGTGGCCGTTTTTAGTTAGGCTTTGTGTCTGCAGCTGGAGCAGGGTCTCAGATACGTGCTAACGATTATGGCTTTTGGTAGGTCACCTGGTATGAAGTTCTTCTGGACCAGCCTTTCCATGTGGCCGCCTGCTGGCTTGCATTTTGCTGCCTGCAGTGGGTCAGCTTTGACATGTTAAGGGTGGTTTTGCAGAGTGTGATTTTAATGTGCTAAGCATGTGTGTTTTCCATGATGTGTTTGCACTTATGTATTAACATGGTTATTTTATAAAGTGGGCTGACATTTCCATTGTTTCCTCCTTGTATTTTCTTCCTTTCTTGGATGCTTTAATAGTTTTCATAAAGTTTATTGCCCCCTGCTGCTCAATATTTTCATATATAGTGTGTTGTTCTTTACATCCTGCTGGGGTGCAGTTTAATGAATTATTTTTCAATGTGAATGATACGATTTTTACAGCCTGCCCACAGAGATAGTGATTTTAATACAGTGTTTGATTCTGCACCCTTGCCCATAATTTTTTAGCCCATCCGTGTCACCAGTCCTAGCATCTGAGTGTCACAAGGTACTGGCTGTCCAAGCTTGATGCCATCCATGTAATGGTCTCTTTTATTGCATATTTAATTCTTCAGCTCTTCTAATCTTCTCCCTGAGTCTATCTTCAATTCCATTTCAGACAGTTTGGCTTTTATGCCAACATCTGTACATTTGCTTTGCATTGAAATTCCAAGAATAACATCTTTGCCGCTGGTGGCCTCTCTTGCTCAGTAATTGAATCCACACATTCATAGGATGTGTTATGTGGGGCAATTTAGCAACTTTAGGTTTTTGTCAAACTCGGGCTTATTTAAAACTGTAGAAATGAGTTAGGGCTTACTTTGCAGGCACTTCCACTTTCTTTTCTTCTGATTGTCCCCACTCTGACACCACAACTCTTTTTCCCTAATCTGGTTGAACTGTGGAGATTCTTGTTTCTAGTTCCAGAATGTAGGTACTATTTAAGCATCACCACTCCTACTGTATCCCATTCCTTTTAGTTTAATCTTCCTCCCCTCTATGCTTTCTCAGTATACATCTCTGTCACCCCTTCCCCATCCCCAATTCACCATGTTCCTCCACTGTTAGACTTAAATTAATGTAGGCATTCATGGCAAGGCATGTCAAGCTTGGATACTTCAATGAAAAAATTTTAAACCTCCAATATTGAGAGGGACACCTTGATTTTGGCTATGCAAGTTCTTGTCTGTGGTTTAGAAACATTTATCAGGTATATCAGTTAAGATATGTGTAGCTGCAAATAACAGAATATACCACCTATAGACAAATAAGCAAAAACATGAGTTAATTATTTCACAGTAAGAGAAGTCTGCGGGTAGGCAGCCCCAGGTAGCAAAGTGGTTCAACAAGGCATGACCTAGATTCTTTCTGTTTATCTGCTCAGTCATCCTCATTGCATTGCTGTTTCCTCTTAAGACTTATTATGGCATGGTGGAAAAATAGTGGTTGTGGCTCCAAACATTGGTCCTGACACTGCAAGTTTCAAGGGAATGTGAAAAAGTGGGAAATATTCCCCAGAAGCTTCAGAGGGAATTTTCCTTTGTGTTTTACCCGGCAGAACTAGGTTGTGGTCCCATACTTAAAGAAGTCACAGATATGGATCACAGACATGGGAAAATTGGTTTAAAGTCAATTATTATTCATTTCCTGGAAATGGGTTCATCATCTGTCCAAATAAATCCTGATTTTCTTTGCAGAGAAGAGGGGGTAGAACAACAAACCTGGTTCCTTTTAGATGGGCAACACGCATGATTACTTAACCAGGGATTGGAAATTGTTGAATACAAAACAACGAATAATAAGGCCTGTGTAAAACTGTGCTCTAATTCTCAATAGTGAATGTGGAACTTATTTCATTTTAGAGTCATCAAGTTCCATATGTACAAATTGTTCTATATTCTTACAGAGTGTGCTCTATTTGCAACCAGTTACTTCACTATTAGACAAATTTCTCTTTCAACACAGTGACATGTAGATTTTGACATTTTGAGAATATATGATAATTTATTCCTGGAAATGGGTACATCATCTGTCCAAATAAATCCTGTGTTAGAAACAGCGCTATGCTTTAGTTGGGTTCCATTTGCTGCAACCCTAATCCAGAAGACTATGGTCCTTTTAAAAGCAGGGCCATGTCTCTTCCTAATCATTTTCTTAGTGACACCTGAGTCCTAGGGATAGTGCAGGTGATCAATACATGTATACTGAGTAAATGAACCTCAGGTATATGGGAATGACATTTTGAACTCATGTTACTTGCTCATATAATAAAATGCTATATGCTAGGGTGAAACTTAACATTTGAATCAAATGACAAAGCAGTTTTATTTGTCAGCTTATGTTTCCCTGTACAATTAAAAGGATTTTGTTGCTTATTGTTTCCTCAGATACTTTTCATAAGTCAATAAGCAACCCCTTCTACTCTCCTGCATCTGCTGTAAGCCCAGCCCATTGCACACTTAATGCCATTATGAAATACCAGAAGGAGAGAGAGAAGGTAGAGGTATAATGTTATTCATGTGAGACACTACAGAGTCAAATGTCACCCTGCCTCCCACTCCTCCTCAATATTGCAAATGGAAAAGAAAGGGAGGGTGCTGAGCATAGCGAAGGGCAGCAGTCAACAGGGAAAGTAGTGGAAAGGAATTGCTCTCAGGTTCTGACGTGCCTCTTTCTCTCCTTTTCTTCTCACTTGGCCAGGTAGTTAAGGGAAATGTTAATGGAAAGGATGTGGCAAAGGATATAAACATATTCCAGAATATTTGTATTTTCCCAAGGTAGCACAAGTAATAACGAATTTGCTCTAGAAGAAAATACATCGAGCTGAAAGAAATGTAAACATGACTTGAGCCTATGTAAAACTCTCTTCTAAACTTAGCTTTTACATAATGAAACTTGCCCTAAAAGATATGAACTGAATGAGAGAAGCAAGGGGATGAATCTGGTTTCAAGGAATTGCCATTTGTACTGATTTTCAGATGCAATTTAAAAATTAATCCAGAATGTTCAGGTCATGGGTATTATGAAAGCTTTTTGTTGTAATCCTAGACAAAACTTTATTATGCCATAAAAAAGTCAGGAGTCTTTAGTGAAAATTGTAGTTGACAGGAAAATAAAGTCGATTCCACTTAAAGCTAAAAGGTATACTAGGTCAAGAGATTCTTATATGTATCTTTTACTTTAGAGTGCATTTATAGCTCATGAAAGGAAGTAGATTGATATTCTTGAAGTTAACTTCCTTCTCTTGTGTTCACAAAACCCGAGTTAGTCAGGTGGAAGGATATGGAATTAAGCTTTTATTACTCCGCCTGGAGCATATGAGCTGGTGTAACCAGCCCAAGGATGAATGTGCAGTTCTAAGACAAGCTGCCCTCTGCTCAGACCACAGATTTCCCTTCTCTATTTTTCACATCTCAGCTAAGTATGTACGTAAAAATATCTTGAATGATACTGTTTCTTGGAATCTCATTTCATTCTTCACTAGCTACTCTCAGTTGCTGGAAATTAAACATTATCATTATCATCACATATTTGTGGAAAGACTGGGGGGTACATAGAAATGTAGATCCAGGGTTAGGAACATTTCAACTGTGATCTTTGTCCTCAAGGAAATTAGGATCTATTTTAAAGATTTATAAACATACATTTTCAGATTTCAGTTCATAAAACCAGTGCATTTCTTCCAGGAAAAAACAATGTAAGTGAAGTTTGGGCTTCTAGCTGAGTCCATAGAACCCATAATTGAACAGTGACAAAACTGGCCATCCTCTCATGCCTTATAGGTCCTGGTAACAGGTTTTCTTATAGTCTTGAGTTGGGTGGGAGTGTCATCACCTCACCTGGGCACTAGCATGGTGCTGGGAAACATTTTGAAATAGGTTAAAATTGTTCAGAATACCTTTCTATAAACACTGCTGATGTCTCTTAACACCTATAAGTTAGGCTTCCTCAGACCCACAGGTACCCATTTGCCCTAAGTTATTCTGCGTCCACCATCCTTAGTCTACCATTTGGGAAAAAAGAAGGTAAGATAACCTTCTCACCCAAAAAGAGCTACATGTTCAAAAATTACCTCTTTTTCCACATTATCAGAATTCCAGCTCTGAGTATAGCTCAAGTACTCTAGGGATTCAGGGAGAAGCAAACTGGCTGTGCCAATGCATGCTGCCTTGTGAATTGTTAAGAGGCTTTTTACCTACTCAGAAGGTTCACTTTCTAAACAAGCATGTTTGTTAAATCAAATTTCTAACCAGGGTTATTTGTATTATTTCCAACACTGCAGCAAAAAGCAAGGAAAAAGAGCTCAAAACATTACTTAAACATTTTTAGGAAGACCACTGAAAAAGATTTATTGGCTCTGTGGGTCACATATGAGAGAATAGTCACATCACAAATTAAAATGTGGGTGCACACACAAGAAAACTGTAAAGGTACAAAGTGAAAGCTAGAAGAACACTATGGACTATGTTGTAGGAACTCAGAGCAGCACAAGATGCCTTCCAACCGTGCATTGAGGGGAGACTGCATTTGTGAGGCCTCTGCATGTGGCTGGAACCACCGAATTCGTAGACACTTAGTTGACAGTGGTGGGTGGTCTGAGCAGGAGACTAGCAGAAGCAACAGCCCTGCAAGGCTAGTCGGGAGGAGCCTGTCCTCCAGGGAGGTGCTGTCTCTGGAGCTCTGCTGCTATGGAGGGAGAGGCGACGGACATCAACACCTGAGGACATAGGACATATCCTGTGCTTGGGACCCTTGAGGTCTCTCCTCACCCCTATGACGAGTGTCTAGAGAGGAAGACATCAAGGCTCAGCAAGATCAAGTAACGTGCCCCAAATCCCAGAGCTGGTAAATGGCGAGCCCATGGCCGTGATGTCGAGCTGCCTGGTGCTGAGCCTGCACACGTCACTGTGCAGCCCTCACTGTGCAGCCTTAGCTCCAGAGGGGAGGAGGCGGGGGGCACCCTCAGGGCGTCTCTAGGTTGAATATTGTCTGCACATGGATACATTTATTTAAACTCTATTTAAATTGAGAAGACTTGTTAATGTCATTTTTTACAAAAATAATGGCATGATTTATCAAACCTTCCAAAGGGAGAACAAGCAATGGAACCCCTCATTTTGAAAAGAGTGGTACAAATGACTTGATTTTAAGCATTTTCTAGTTCATTCAGAGAAACAAGGTGAGTTGTCTAGAACATTACTTATTTTTTGAAAATGTGTCTAGTTTTGCCTGCTTTTTAAAAAAACTTCTCTATAAAATGCAACTGAATTCTACCACAAAAACGGCTTTGTGGATGTGGTAGCTCCCGAGTTTCCAGTCATCTGAGAGCCCAGTGGCCGTGCCAGGGCCTGGTGTGCCCCCGTAGGTCCGCCTCTTCAGTTACATGAGAACTTCACCTTCTGTGAGCTTGTACGTGTTGGCTTATCTGTCCGTAGGGAAATGGCATGCTTTCTGTTAGGGGAAGAAGTGGTGAGGGTCATTTTGGGGGACAGGGACTCACTTCGATGTCCCTAGAGCACCTCGACTTGGGGCTGGGTTCCTACTCTCTCCCAGCACGTGGGGCCTGAGTTCCCGACTGCGGGCTCTCCGCTCCTGGTGCTCACTCTGCCCCTGCCCTGGCTGGTTAGCGCGTCCATCTAAGAGTGGCCGTCGGAAACTGAAGACGCCAAAACCCAGTGTAAAAGCTTCTCCTAGGAGATTTATGTGGAGGAATGAGGTTAGAAACATGTTTTGAGTAATACAAAATTTGGGGATCGCCAACAGCTTTTCTTTATTTAGGTTAACTATCTCTGTAATATTATGAAAAGGAAGATTTTTCTGTATTTTAATTGTTGCCAGGGACTTTTTAGTTAAAAATATAATTTTAATGCATTTCCTAGCCTATTTATATTGTCAAACAACCAGTCTGACTTGGGAATGGAAATAGAGGGATAGGACCCTGAATGCAAACTGGGCTACTAAGAGACAGCTATAATCAAATACTTTTCATTATAGAATTGTTTTAATTACCTATGGAAGAAATCATCTCTCCAGACCTGGTTGACTACATATTGTATTTAACAAATTCATTAATTGACAAATGCTCTAACAATCATGATTGCATCAGCCAATGAGGTTTTTGCTCATTTCTGGATGTCTCTCATATTCAAATTCTAAGTGGTGATTTTTCATCATTAAAGAGGTTTGCAAACATCGTTGTAATTATTCCTGCCCATCCATCTTTTTTTTTTGGAAAAGAATAAACATACTACTCTGAATGGATACTTCTTTCCCTTTTCTGGCATCTGATAGTAAGCTTAGTTACACACAAATCATTTTGTGTATTATGAGTCACTTGTGGTTACACTCACTTTTGGTGAAATTGAATTTGTCCTTTTCCCTCACTGATGGGAATATGAGCTTACTGCGTTGGCCTCCTGTTCAAAGGGAATGGGGATGCTAGTGGCATAACTGGAGGGAATAAGTTTATGTCCTTTCATACAGCTTCTGGGTGGAATTCTTGAAGGACAGAAGATTTTCTTTAGCAGGAAAGAGAGAGGTTTCCCTCTTGATACAGAAATCTAACACTCCAGGTCCTTTGACACATCGCTGCCTGTTGGAGAGCGTGGAGCCAGTGTTTACTGCTGGTTCTTGGGTGTTAAACAGCCCTCCACTGCTTTTATTGTACCATTAATTGCACTTAATGCGGCTGCATTTCTGGTACGCTTGGCTAGGCTCTGAAAATTAAGTAGAGGGTACTTTGTTATAAAATTCAGTGTAATGAGCTCTGGTGGGACAGGGTCTGTTAAGTTTGAAATTACCTCGGGCCATTTCTAAAGGACTTCTTAAAATATTTCACATCTATAAAAGTTTGTAACTAGATAAATAGCCATGGAGAGTGTTATACCAAGTAAAGGGAAATCCACATTTCTCCTCCTGCATCTTTGATAAAATATGAATGCTTTGAATATTCGAGAGTGCTGTTTGTTTTGTACATTTCCTCTGTCTCCTGTGTGCACTAAATTCTACCTTTCAGGCTGTTACTAGGTAAGTTCAGCTTTAACTGTCTCGCACCATGGTTTCCGCAGACCTTTTTTTTTTTTCTTTTGGTTTTGTTTTGTTTTTGAATCCAAATCATACTCTGAGCTAGAATGGAGGACTCCTCTCTGGGTGTACATAAATTAGTTCAAGAAGGGGTCACACCTCTGGTAACAAAAACACTGAGGGACAGCTGTAACTATCAGCCAATTAGTTCCGTGTTACCATTACTAGTCAGGGCCTGAAACCAAGTCCTGGTACCTGGCTAATAGACACTTAAAACCACTTTAATTCCCCCAGTATGCTGGACTATGTGACTGACGGCTGTAATGCTTTGCAGCTAATAAAATTTCAGATTGACTAATTTACCAGGTAGCTTTACCAAAACATCCAAGTAATCTGTACATACTCATTAGAGACAGGTCCAGAACATATTCCCTTAGGACTGCTTAGAAAAAACTCACCGGGATCAGCCTCACTGAGCTTTAGATGCACTGGCACAAATCAGGTGGAGAATCTTCTATGGTTTTAATGCAGCAATTTATCTGAGTTTTGTAGTTAAAGTTTGAGCATGAGGTAATTAGAGCCCTCCAAGCTTGAAATTCATGAACCTTATTCCCCCTTTAATAGACTCCATACCAGCTTGCCAAGCTCACTGTTTGACTGATAGCATATATGGAGACTTTGTTAAAACATTCCTCGTCAAAATGTAGTTGAAAAAAAATTCAAAACTGTTTTATTTTTAGTTCTTACATGTGCAAACAGGGATGAGGGTTGGTGGCCAGTCTGCTGTGTCCTTTGGAAATATTTGCTGGTCAGTAATCAAATACCAAAACTGAAGGATGATCTTGCTGCCAGTGCCAGTGTGGTAGGCTGTGCTCAAGTGGATGTGTCTCTGCACCAGGCAGCCATAATGCAGTCAAGGGGCCCCATACAACTGTGTGTATATCTGTTTAGAAATTAAGCATATAAGTATAGAATTTTAAGCATGTATAGACACACACGTGTGTGTGTACACAGGTATGCCTACCCAAGGCCACCACTCCACCTTTCTCTGTTTACCCTCATACATGATTATTATGCTAAAAATCCACAGTACAGGATCAAAGGTCAGCTGTAGTCTTAAGGATTTTCATATATGCCAAAAATATTCTCTAATACCTGTTTTTATTACTTTATTTGTGAACAAGGCCATGGCAGGTGATTTACTCTGCAAAACCTCAGGGATATTTTGTTGTTGTTCTATTTTGTTTTCTTAATTTTGCACATGATTCTTAGAATATACAGCTCCGAGGAAGGAGTAGGGACCCAACACTTAGTGGCCACCTTGTATGTGTCAAATACTGTGCTAGGCATTTTACATACATTACCTTTTAATCTTTAAACAACATGATGAAGTAGGTGGGGATATGTTCCTCATCCTGATGACTGCATTTCTGTGCGATTTTTCTGACTGGCCCAAGGTTGCACACCACCTACGAAATGACAAAGTAGGTCCTCTTTTTATAATATCACTGTAGTGACTTTTTTTAATCCTCCCCATCAAAGGCATTTTATCAGCACTCATTGTTATTTTGCTACAGAGAGATTTTTAAAATCCACATTGCATTAAAATTCAATTGCTTCCTCTTTGCTAGGTACATGCTGGGACACTGTCACAAATACTAATATTTAGTCCTTGCCACAACTCTTCAGACCTGAGATTATAATCTTACTCTTGAGATCCCCTAAAACAAGCCTGGGATATCTAGTGTCTTCCCCTTGTTCACCAGCTGGTGAATGACAAAGCTGAGACTAAAAATGAAGGTTCCTGTCCCTAAGAATTATGCTCATTATACTGAACTACAGTGACCTCCCCATCTACTTAAGTACTCCTGAACACCAAAATAAGTAAAAATGTTAAGATCCTTTGAAGAGTATATTGCAGAGCTCAGAGCTAGACCTGTGCTGAGATGCTAACAATGGAAGAATTTCTTTCTAAAAAAGTGAAGTCAGTATATGAGGCAAATAAACTTCTGAAGATGATATATAAAGCTTGTTCTTACTCTCAACTATGATTTAAATTAGGAAGAAAAAAAGAGCTGACAGTAATGGTGCAAATGAATAAAAGCGAAGTTGGCCCACGAAAAGAAAAGTGACCAGAGAGTTCCTATCAGGTTCTGAAAGGCCCAGAATGAACTGTCTTCGAGGGGAACAAGACAGAGAAGAGCCAAGGGGAGCTAGAGGAAGAAATGCATTTAGTATTTTCTTCTTCTGAGGCAGATTGTTTAAACAATATTTTTGAATTCCAGGGAAAATTGTCTTCCTCTCTTGCCACTTAGAAAATTCAACCTCACTAAGGTGAGGCACCTGCTTTCTGTAAGGAATATTTCTTGAGAAACAAGGCCTTCTCTCCTGAGACATAGCAGTTCTTGGCTGCTTTCTTTATTGGTTTAATCAAAATTCATTAAATAATGCAGGAGGGATGGATAGGAGGTTCTTCTCTACCTTTACAGTTGCTTTTTCCAACAAATAACAGGTTTTAGTGTTTTCTGTGATTACTTAATATTCCTTGAGTTCACACATGGGTATATTAATAATCTGTTGCAGTACTTGCCTGTGGGTACTTGACAAATCTTAGCTACAAGGAAGAAGTACTTACTGCCTTTGTGATCTAAGAGTTTTTGGAACTCCAAAAGCAATTCTTGGTAACTGCTCTATTTATGACACTTCAAAAACTTTTGCCATGACAAAAAATGCAAGACAGAGAGATTGGAGACTGGTCAGATAAGAGCATTTTTGTTTAGTGAAGTGAGAGACAGTATTGGTAGTGTGGGGTGAGCCTTAAAATAATGTCATACAAAAGTGAGGTCTTGCACTTTTTATAGTATGTTGCATCTCTGTAAACCCATTAATATAGTTTCATGTTTTTATGAAACTGGCAGGAAAGGCACTCCAGCAGAGGACACTGGGGTCTTACAGAAGAATGCTGGATTTCCCTGTTACACAGTGGGGAAAACCAAGGAGGAGCGAGGCTGCTCTGAAACGATAAGCCTGCCGTGCCAGCAGGGTAGGGACACCGCAGCAGAGGACAAAGGATGGAGGTTTCAGGAGGACAGTGGTGGCTTGATTTAGAAGTATTTAGCAGCTTTCCCTTTGGAAATAGACTTCTGCACATGGATTAGATCATTACATTGTTTGACCGTCACCTACAAGGACCTGTTCTGAAGCTGAGGTCCTATGGGCTGGATGGGCCACCATGCCATTGGCATCATTTTTGTATATTCAGGTTATAGTAAATACTGAATTTTTGAAAAGATTATATGTTACCCATTTTTCAGTTTTACTAAACTCTGGACAATTTTGTGGCTTCTTTTGAGGGTTTCCATCTTTCTATATCTCATGGCTGTTGCTTCTTCCTCTCAGGGTATAAACATCCTCTCCACCCTGGGTGTTTTCCCACTTCTCTTCTTTTCCCAGCTTTCATCCCTCATTCTCTTTTCTGTTGTTTCCAAATTTCTAGTAAAGAAATTTAAAATGTGTACCTGATGGTTGTCATTCACCTCTCATTTGCTCCTTGACAGCAACGCCCCTATGCCCATGGTCTTCAGGCCTCTGCTATGACATTAGACACACTTGGTGAGTTACCCTGCAGATGTTCTGTCCTTCGCAGGACACCATCACCTCTGTATCCAACGCCTACTCTTCCGGCTGTTCATTCTTAGGCTCTTTGCAGGCTCCCCTTTCTTGCTTTTTTTGTTTTTGTTTTGTTTTTCAATAAATTCCATTAATTTTCTTTCTTTTTTTTAATTGAAGTATCATTGATATATAATCTTAGATTAGTTTCAAGTATACAACATAGTGGTTCAACAGTTACCCATATTATTAAACCCTCCCCTCTACCAGTGCATTTACTGTCTGTCAACACAGGAAGATGTTACAGAATCATTGACTGTATTCTCCATGCTGTACTACCATCCCCATGACCAACTTATATTGTGATTGTGAATACCTGTGTCCCTTTATCCCTCTCGGCCATTGTAGCTACTAGTCACTTCTCAGTGTCTATGAGGCTACTGCTATTGTGATTGCTTTGGTTAGTTTTTATATTCCACAAATAAATGAAATAGTATGGTATTTGTCTTTCTTTGCCTGGCTTATTTCACTTAGAACAATACCCTCTAGGTCCATCCATGTTGTTGAAAATGGAAGGATTTCTCTTTTTTATGGCTGAATAACATTCCATTATGTATATGTACCACATCTCCTTTATCCATTCGTATCTTGATGGACACAGGTTGCTTCTGTTACTTGGCTATTGTAAATAAGGTGTGATAAACAAAGGGGTGCCTATATCTTTTTGAATCGAGGATTTTTGTTTTCTTCAGGTAAATTCTTAGAAGTGGAATCGCTAGGTTGTATGGTATTTCTGTTTTTAATTTCTTGAGGAACGTCCATACTGCTTTCCACACTGGCTGCACCAATTTACATTCCCACCAACAATGTAGGAGGGTTCCCTTTTCTCCACATCCTTGCCAACACTTGTTATTTCTTGTCTTTTGGATAGTGGCCACTCTAACTGGTATAAGGTGATCTCTCATTGTGATTTTGATTTGCATTTCCCTGATGTTTAGTAATGTAGAGCATCTTTTCATGTGCTTGTTAGCCATGTGTATTTCTTCTTTGGAAAAATGTCTCTTCAGGTTTTCTACCCATTTTTTAATAAGGCTATTTGTTTCCCCTTCCTTTCTATAAATGCAGCTGGTCCCCAGGCTGGTCCCCAGCCCTCCTCTAATTCTGCTCACCTGTAGCTTCTAAGCCTACCTATATGCTAATAACTTGCAGCCAGTCCTCATCACTGCCACACCTCAACCACAGCCTCAAGTATATGGTACATCTCATCTGAGAAGGCCTGTCCTAAATACACCTCAAGTTCAACATCCCATCTTATCCTTAAAACCACCTTCCCTTCTAAATATCCTATTTCAGGGAATGATTAAATAATCTATATTTATGTTAACCCAAACACCTGGAATTCATATTAGTCTCTTCCTTTTCCCTAAATAGTCAAACAATCCTACTTTCTAAACACCTTTAGAACCAAACTCCTCTCTACAGTCTTTCTAACTTATTTACCAGGACTGGTTCTTCATTATTTCTTGCTTAGACTGTGAAATAGCCACATTTTCATCTTTCCTCCAAACACAATTCTACCCTGTACACTACTGCCCTGTTGGTATAATATGCACATGTGCTCATGTGCCACTCCTACTCAAGCTCTACAAACAGATACTGTGCATAAAATATAAACACCTTTACAGTGTTTGTAATGCCACTTGTGACTTTAACCTATGAGTGGTAATTCTTTCCTTACACATGGGTCTCATAAGTCTTGCTGACTTTGGGCCATTGTGTATGTTCTTCTGTTTGCCTCAACCATTCCTCTCAGACACTCCAGTCCCTGAAAAATTTCTACTCATTTCTAACCCAAGTACCCTCCTCTCTTTTACATCTTTGAATTTTTACTGGAGTTTGATGCTCCCTTTCTTGAAGTCCTTCAAGTAAACCATTATGTATTTTATTATAGTTGATGTTTCCCTCCCCCTAGTCCCTAGGTTCCTTGAAGATGCTAGCTCCTTGCATTTCCTGAATCTGATAAGCTGCTCCCATCTCAGGGCCTTTATACTTTGTCTTCCCTTCACCTAGACAACACATCACTCCATTTTATTCATACCTCTACACACAGATACATTGTTGGAGAGAAATTATACAGAAATCCCTGCCGCTTCTGTCCTCTTCCTGTATTTTTCTTCATTCTGCTTATCCTAGTTAGATGTGTGTGCATTACTATTGTTGTTGTCTGACTTCCCCACTGGAATGTCAGCTCCACGCAGACATGTTTGTCTGCTTTGTTCTCTCTTCTGTGGCCTGTCACTAGAGAACTTCCTGACACTCAGTAGGCCCTCAATGAATATTGAGATGAATTATTGCATTGTATCCTTTCCAACCAGCAAAATAATTGGCACAGAGTAAACACTCAGTAAAAGTGTTTATTAAAAGAATAAACATGGAGTATGCATTAGAGCATGGTTTAATAAATTCCCACACCTGAACCCACTACACTGAAGAGACTAGTGGCTTCCCAGAAGAGAGAAGCAAGACAGCTGGAAGACAAATGAAAATGACTGGCTAGTGACAAAGTCCGTTCTCATCCAAATGCTGGTCCACTTACTCAGTTCAGATTGTTAGCAAGTGATGCAGATTCTTTTTCAGAAAATGTTGATGGATTGCACAGTTGTACCCACTTCATTTGCAAACCTTCATTATCTTTTTTTGCCTTCCCTCCCTCTGTCTGTGTTTAGAAGGGGTGGAGTGGTGTATAATTCCACAAAGCAATTTTTGTGAATAAGCCGACTAACTGGCTGCTGTGCTCGGTCTCACAGTCCCACATGGAATACCAGTGTCTGTTTACTTGTGTGTTCTCTCTTGACTGACTTCCTTGCATTCATTCATTCGAGTGTCCATTTAATAACTTATTCATTAAAGGAATCATTTGTTCAGGCCCACTAAGTGCCAGGCTGGTACAGGGTATATGTGGATGCCTGGTTCTTGCCTAAAGCATGAGTTCTTGTCCTGAGGTCTGGGAATGAGTTGCAGAAGCTCTATGGGATTTTTTTAAATTGTATATGCAAACTTGTGTTTGAATATAGACTTAGGAGGAGGGTTTGCTTCAACAGCTCTGTTATTCAAAGAAAGAAACATGTTAAGAACCTTTGATAGAAGGAAGCTTAAGCTGAGCTTTGAATTCAAGTAATAGGTCTTCAAATTACATTTTTTCTCCTTGATATGTTTCATGGTGGTGATGGTGGTGGTGAGTGTGAAGAGTATAGCTGGGTGTGTTGCTCTTAACTGTAGGTCTGACAGACTTGTCAGCCTGTTTACTAATCTCTATACTCGAAATAGTACTCATCTTTCTTATTTAGTTTCCAACTCTGCTGGAATCATGACTTCTGTAGGTCCCCAAGAGGCAGATGGCAATGGTGATACAGACCTTGATTTGCTAACATAAGCAAGACCTAGCTCTGCTCAGTTACCATTGGTAGTTGGGTGGGCTTTGTTTTTATGAAATCAGAAGGAATATGGTGGGTTGTAAGAGCTGATTTTGGTTTCCAGTGGTGGTGGCTGTGCACATTTACCTAATCAAGCTGTCTGAGGCATTCGGCATCTTACAACAAATGCCAATCACTGCTGGAATAGGGTATGAGTGACTACTTCAAAAGAAAATTCAGTGGGCAGTTGCTGACACTCAGTGAATTGCTGGCTCTTTGCCCAAATATGTGTGAAATGTTTGCACTGGTTTGAAGCCCTGATTGCAGTTGGCTCACAGAGTTTGTGGTGATGTTGTAGATTTGATAACATGCTGTAGGAAGGGCAGAAACTAGGGACAAAATACTCCTGATATTTTGGGAAATAATTTTTAAATATTACTAATATTTAGCAAAAATAGACCTGATATTCCTGTTAACATTGGGATAAAGACAGTGATTGAGAAAAGTCATCTTTGGCCCAGCCGGTGCTTTTCATAACGAGGAGAGAGCTGACGTGTGCTGAGCACCTCCCAAGGGCTAGTCACTGTGCTGTATAATCAGAGTTCATTTATTCACACACATTTATTGTCCCCCTTCTGGGCCCTGTTCAAACTGCTAGGGTTTCAGCATTGCACAGAGTGATTCCTCCAGCATGTGAAGGCAGCCTGCTAGTGGAGGAGAGAGACAATAGGTGAGTAAGTTCTCCGGGGAAATTAAAACAGGGCAGGGGATGGTTCATGTCCTTACAGCAGCTCTATAAGGCATTAACCCTTTGGACAGAATGAGAAATTGAGGTCCACAGAGCCTGACTCGTCTAATACCTCCCAGCTTACTAGAGACAAATGGAGGACTTAAAACTTGGTCAGCCTGACTCCAAAACCCACGTGTTTTGTCACAACTGTCTCCCAGTAATGTTGAGTCCTCCCATGGACTCTCCCTGTGAGTGAAGGGCAGGAAGCCACCTGGCCAAGAATCAGACATTTTACAATAACGGGCCTGGGGCATGATTGTCCCTTTTAGATAGTCTCTGAGGTGAATGACAATGCATTTGATAACCAAGTTGCCTCACACGATACCAAGCTGATGCCATGGTGTAGGTGTGTCCTTCAAGGGCCTTGATGCAAGTAGTGGTGTTTAAGTAGTGCAGGAGGTTGAATCATAAAGCTAGGATTTTCAGACAGAGCCAAGTGATCCTCAGTGCACCTGGGTATGATCAGGTCCAGCTGTGGTATTGAGCCCCAGGAAGCTGCTGTAGCAGTGGGGGGACCCAGCCGGCGAGTGTCTGTGGGGTGTGGCAACCCACTCGTGTTGCAGCATATAGAAAAGCACCATGGAGCAGGCAAGACGATGAGCCTGGGACCTTGCTGTGTGTAGCTGTGTCAGTGGGAATTTGACCTCGCCTTCACGTCTGACCACCACAGTATGTAAGTGAGCTCAGTGGATCTGAGGGTCTCGATGTCACAATTCACTGTCTTATGGCCTCGCCCTCATACCCCAGTCCCTATAGTACCCCTATTCTGAGGCCTATCCTGCAGCCACCCTCCCTGCCCCCATCCTGAGTTGAGAGTTAATTTATCTCATTTTATTGATTTGCTTACATGTCAGTCTCCCCACTGGACTCCAATCACTGGAGGATCAGGACAGTGCCTTCTCATTTTTATGTCCTCTGTCACATTGCCCAGCATAAAGCAGAGGCTCAACACATATTTTGCATGGCTGCTTTTAGCTTTCTTCTGCTGACATATTGAGGAAATACAAAGAAATGGAAATGGGAACCTTGCTTACATGCATCTCTAGGAACTAAGTCAGTGAGGTTAATATCTTACATATTGTAAGTCAGCTAAATTTTGGATAAATAAATGTAATGCCATAGCCTGAGATGGTTAAGCTTTGAAAATTGATCAGAGTGACTTACCAAGCAGGTACTGTTACATGCAGAACATTGCACACTTTGGGCCCAAATCCCAGTGCTTCATGAGTCTATTTGTGTTGACTGTTCTTTTAGCAGAAAGGAAGTCAGTTAACATACTGCTAAGCACTACAGTGGGCTGAGTGTGAGAGAGAAAATATAAATATGCCTGAGTACATGAATGGAAGAATAGGACAAAGAAGAGGGAGAGGGCAAGAGACACTGCCTTCTTTCTCCCACAGAAGCAAAAGCCGCTTCTTGTACAGCCAACATTTCTTAGCTTCCTGTTCTATCAGTGGCCTAGGAAAGCCCAGAGGATGGCTGGAGTATTAGACTGGCAGCCGTGAGATTGTGCCTGACTTACCTCAGGATTTGTAGCCGATGTTACAAATGTGATGACATGAAGCTTTGAATCAGACTTGAAAAACAACCGAGGATGGCAGATGTGGGCCTCTTCCTTTTACCAGCGAGCATTGAAAGACCCGTACTGACTCAGTGATGATCTCTCCTGCCTTCCTCCCGGACAGATCAACTCACAAGCAGTCTGCGTGCTGCTGGGCTTAGAAGGGGGTGGCGGGAATATAACAGCATTCAACGGAGAGCCTTTTAAGACAGATTTCAAAATGAAAGTATAATACTCCTTATCTTTTTGGCCCCTACCGAGGGAGCATACCAAATCTAACCCCCATTAAAAATGTCAACCTCTCCAAAAAATTTCAGCAGATTAGTGGGAGAGGTCATTTCTACCAATTAAAAGACAAGCATTTAACTTTGCAAAGTTAGAGCTGCATTCAAATCCCAAATGGGATGTGTTCTCTCTGTTTTTCCTTTTGAGAGCTGCGGTCAGAGGGCACTCCGTGTCTATGTTGTGCTTAATTCGTGAGAATTTGCAGTATTCCTTCCTGACATACACAGAATAGGTAGGTGATTTGTAGAGGAGAGTGGTTGGTGGGAGAAGAGGAATTTAAACAAGAACAAGAACCGGAGCAAAAAGAGGCTCATGACTATAGCCTGCAGACTGTGCTCAGAAAGCAGAGTGCCTTCCTGCATCAGGCACGCATTCAGCCTTGGAGCCTGGGCCGGTGCTGCCACCCTCTGTGGCCCCTGGACCGTCCGCCCACAGGCCTGTCTCACCCAGCAGGCTGCCTCTCGGTGACTGTGTGTTCCGAGTGCCCAGCAGAGCACCTTCTACGTAGTTGGGCCCAATATGTGTTTATTGCTGCAGCCCTGGAGCCAGGATTAATTAGTTTCTGTCTTCTTGCTGAGTTCATGTTAGATAAAAATCAGGACTCCCTGTCACCTGAAGATTCTCCTATTCTACAGTCTTCATTTTAAGTCACTTTATAACCACCTCACTCTTAAAACTTCCTCAGACAGAGGGTGCAAACCACTATATCCCATATGCTGGGATTCCGGAGACAGGAATTCACCTTTTAGATAGTCTCTGTCACTTTCAACTTTTCTACCTTTATTTTGTGAAGAAAAAGAACTCTATTCCTTTTCCTGTGTAAAGGGAATAAATAATAACTTTAAATTTTACATCCAAAAGCAATCTCTCTAGCATCAAGTTCCTTAAGCCAAGAAACACCTTCAGAAATGACTAGGGTATCTTTTAAGCTGTTGTTGCTCTTCATGCCTTAAAAAGCACCCTCTTTTTATAGACATTGTTATTTTGAAATGATTAAGAATGTAGATGATTAGTAATACCTATCTAATGATTACATTTTTAGAAAGTCCTCTTTGGATTTGTAACAAGCATTTCCTTGTCTATTAGTCCCGCCTGAGGACGAGCTCTCCACCTCCTAGCCCTCCTTGCATCTCTTGAGGATTCCCCTCATGTACCCTACTCCCTAACCTTCAGCCCAGGCTGCAGATCATGCCTGCATTTTCCTGAGCTTTCTGTCTAAGAGATGTTGACTGTCAGGGCTCCATCATTCCCTCAGGTGCTGTCACTCCAAATAGAGCTTAACCCACTGTCTTAAGAATTTCATTGTCAAGGGGAAGTTTGAGTTCTCATATGAAGAATGTTAATCACTCTGTATGTGCCCAATATAAGGGACGTGTACTAGTTCCTATAGGAACTACCTGACTGCCAGAGAGAGGCTATTTGCACCTTTCCACAGTTAAGGATGGAGAGAAATGTTTGCTTCAGTAGCTAGAAACTTATTTCCTTCAAAAGAAAGGTAGGGTGGGCAAAAGGAGTCTTTAAAATGGAAACATTGTACTAAATAGAAGTCCCTGTAGTTTGTTGCTAACCAAATACCCACAAAAAAATTGTCAATTTAGTATACGATAATACTTGAGTGATATTTCACTTTTTAATGACTGCCATTTTGATGTAAAAAATTATAAAATGTTTTCAAAAATTATATGAATACTATTTAGTTCTTCAAAAGATAAGGAGTGCATGATAAACCCTCAGCTAAACAGATCTTTTGAATGTTGCATGTTTTCCCCTTAGCTCTTGCTAGTTGAAGCCACACAGATACGCTTTTTTGTGAAAAGCAGACATGGTTTCTTTTTCTCAATCAGCAGTTCATTTGTGAGTATTAATATTTTCACAGTCATATTGTCCCAAATGCTTTTCCCTAGTGCATTCAATCCATTCTTAAATCGTGATAGAAATTTAAATATATGTTATATCAAAGAATTTTTGAATAGCATAAGACTTCTTAGAATTTCAATTATTTTATTGGATTAAATATGTCTTTTTTTGTCTACATTGGTAATATAAAGTGTTAATAGATTCTGGGATATGGATTATGAAGATGTAGTTTTCAATATTTAAAATTCTACTATATATGAATTTAAAATAAACCCAAACTGTACTATTCCAGAATGCAGGAGGTTTTCTCTCTTGTGTTATATGATTATAATGCTTCTTCCCATTTCTCTGATCATTGCCTATCCTATATTTTAAATGGCAAAAAACTAATCTTTGTGAAAGTTCATTGAAAAAGCATTGTGATGATTTGTTTTCAGATACGTACATGATATATTGAATGAAAACTCCAATTGTCATGCTTGCAACAACAGAGTTTCAGTTATAGTGGCCTGATGGGTTAAGTTGGTACCTAGCATGAATTTTTCCAATGTTTCATCTCCAGCCCAACCTGAAATGCCCTCAGTGTCTAAGGCATACAAAATAATGAGGTGTTTAGGGTTGAAAGGATGTAAATTGTGATATGGGCAGTAGGCAGAGCTGTAAGCACTAGTTTCAGAAAGAAAATTTGATCCCATTTTAAAAAAACAAATTTTTATTTTGATAAGGAAACACACACACACACACACACACACACACACACACACACACACACACACACAGTCCTTATAAACTTTTGAGGCCCCTGGGAAAACCCTCCCTGGCTTCCCTTGCCCTACGCTAAGGAAGGCTAATTGAGATTCTTCAAGGGAAATCCCTTTTCTTTTCTCCTGTAGCCATGGAAAGGCTCATTAAGCATTCTATACTCCATTTCTTTCCCAGACCCTGACTTTGCTTTAGCCCAAGTACTGAAGCCCAGGGAGTGATGTCGGGGCTTCCATTAAGCATGCCCTTGAGTCCTCCCCTCCCCCAAGCTCAGTGTGGGAACTGAGCCTTGCCCCTCGGGTGGCAGATTCAGAGAGCAGCCATGCTGTCATGAAGCTGGCCTTTCCTAGGTGGATGGTCCCACTATTGATATACTACCTCGGAACTTCCAGAATGCATCACCTCCACTGCCAGACCACCCCCCTTGTGGCGGGCACACAGGAGAAAATCTCCCCGAAGTGGTCTGCCCTACCTGCCAATGACCACTTTTTCCTAACAAAACAACCCCTTGGCAGCCTACCTCACAATGCCATGTTCATCTTCACTTTAGAGTATCTTTTTCAGGTGACCCCTTGCATAGGAGCCCTTTCTGTGTCCCTGCCTGCGGTCTGCCTCCCCACTGAGAGCTGTGCTGGTGAGGAGCTGGGGCAGCTCCACCTTCTCGGGAAGTGGGGGTGGGGAAAGCTGGCAAGGAAAAGGGCAATTCGGGACACAAGGCAAGTAGGGCTCATGACTTTTCCCCCTTTCAGTGTGTGCACCCACTGAGCTGTCCTGTTTCTGCTTTGTAATGGGTTCTTCTGTGGCAAGCTGACCTTTCGGCTGAATAGGTCAGACTCCCACTGAGCACTGATCCTCAGCCTTCCTGGCATCTGTGCGTCCCCAGAGGAGAGCAGCACTGGTGAGGAATATGACGGGTGGTGTGCGGTATGTTTCCCCAAAGAGGGATTGCCTCTCACCGCAGTGAATTAATGCTCAAAGAGCGCCTCACCAGGGTATGCAGAAGAATCTACATGAGGACATTTTTGCCAACGTTGTTGAGGGACAAAACTAATTTTTAAGATTGTGGTTTCCTTCTGTGTCTTCCATTTTTTAATGAGAGAAAGGCCAAATGCCCAGTCCTAATGATTCGTTGTCATTTTAAATATCTGAGACAATCAGAATTTCTGTAGTTGTTTTTTAAAATCCTTTTCCCTATATGTCTCTTCCACTTAGGGTCTCTGAAAATTCTAGTTGTCTTATTTTTTAGCCCTTGCAAAATATGAGATAATAGTGTTGTGGTGTGTGGTGATAGTTGACAAAAATAGGCCTAGGTTTGTTTTAAATTGCTTTAAATTTTGGACTGTTTATTAGGTTTTTATAACACTGTTATCTTATAGTAGCTGGCAATTTTCTACAGCAAGTAGGCACTCAGTAAATGTTGAATTTGGGGTTGAATTACTGTATTTCTATGGTTTGAGTTTTATTCTTTTACAGTTTGTATAAACTATTCAACTTACACAGTTCTCCAATCTCACTGTCAGCGAGTTAGGGACATAATCTTCACAGATAAGAGATTACATGTTCCACTTATTTAGCAATATGCTGCATACATTTTTGGTTAACTTAGTAGCATTCTTTAAATTTCAAAAAGTAGTGTCTTTTAATTGAACAGATAAGTGAAATGTCAATAGATTAGACAAAACAGTGACCTATTTAGCAATTAAAAGTGTACATGGTTGTCCAGGATACCAAATGGTTTTAGAAATTGTCAGTCCAAAATAAAACAAAAAACTCTGAGAGAGCTTCATAAGCAATGTATTGCTTTTCTGAGAATGATGGACCTCATTGAGGAAATAACTACTTTTTCTTGAGGCGTCGATGATACTTTATAAACACAATGAGATTAGCATAGAGGAACAAAACAACTATTTGCATTGTTTTTGATTTATCAGATTATTATCTGAATTCTCAAGATGCCAAATGTGATAGGATAAAAAGTATAAGATAAGAAGTACATATTTAACGTCTATTCACTTACCGATAATGCTAGAGTCAGAGCTGGGTTTCTACCAGGGGCATAATGGGCTCCTGTTTAACATATTTATGTTGGTTGTAAAATTAGGAACTGTCATTACAACCCCACATCACCTGCATAAGTGCAAAACATATAAATCAAGAGAAGTTCCACTGCCATAAAAATGCCATTGAATAGTGTAGCATGAAACCACTTACAGGAGACTTGTGTGTTACACTGGCAAGTACTGAGATGCACACTCAGGTTTCTAGGGGATTTGAAGAACAAAGAATAACCCCCATGCAGGTGGGATTTATCAATATAATGCCTGATGGAGACATGTAGGATCCCCAGGCTACTCATACTTTTAAAAATAAAATTCCTGTGCATTTGCAACATTTACTTAGAGAACAGCATGGGTCCAAAGTGAGAGAAAGGCAGGAGAAGAAAGACCAGCCCCTGCCAGGCCTGAATAAACCCTGCAGCTCCCGCCGGAAGGCAGCTGTTCCTGTAGTTGGAGCAGGCATTTGGGCTGCTCTCTGTGTAACTGGAACTTGCCTTTTGGGCCTTTTAGGAACGAGGCACACTCCTTACCTTTCCTGTGATGTGTTTGGGTCCATCTATAGTCTGGTGGCCATTGCTCTCCTGGCCTTCTCTCAGTCCAGTTCTTTGTTAGAATAGTCTGTGTTCCCTAAAATCAGTCCATGTCTACTGTGAGGTGAAATAGTTTATTTTGAACTTCATAACTGGAAGCCCTAAAAAGCCCCCAAATTATGAACTATTAATAAAGAGCTTTCTGGATCCTAATTACTGCCTCAGAAACAGAGTGGACGCTTTTGAAGTTTTTCAACACCTCCTCCTCCTTCCCAAAGCTACCCCCCTAACAATCTTTAAAAAAAAAAAAAAAGACTGCAGATTTTATTCATGTGGGATCATTCACACCAAGCTACCATAATGTGCAATTAACACTCTAGAAACTGAAAACAGTATTCAGCAAGACAGCTGCATTATCAAAAATGCCAAAGGAGTTTTGAAGGGAGTAATGTGCATGTTAGAATAGGAAATTAATCAGAACCACGCACACACACTCACACACACACAGTGGTGCTGTCTTAAGTACATCTGAATATTAAATTTTAAATCTTATGTCTACATTTACAGTAAAAATTACTCTTAGGATAGAAAACTGATTTTTTTATTTTAAGATTATTAGCTGTGTGTTTCTTTTCTGAAGTAAGGAAGTGAGGAAGTTTGACTAGAAATCTCTAAGATCCCTCCCAGCTGGAATATTCTTTGATAATAATCACTCTTCAATTATATTTTATAAATTTTCCCATTGAAAAAATGCTCCTTTATTTCCTCTTGCCAGTAATAATGATACTTAACACTCATGCTGTTTTCAAAGTGCCTTTCAGACATTGCAGACAGTAACTCACAATTGCAGGGGTAAACTGCCTACTTTTGCATAGCACAATAATCATAAGTACATTTATATTATAATCCCTACTAAGCTATGGATCCAACTGACTGAGTAACTGAAACGAAGCAGAATTATCCCAGCAGCATTTTGCTGGAATCTTCTTGTCAACCAGCTGAACGTGTTTTTAGAAGTAAGGAAGTAGGGAGCTTTGATTTTATTTTCAATTCGTAGTGTCGAGGTTTGATGGGGTAGAGGTTTAATAAAATTTTTAAGAAAAGCAAGAAGACATGAGGAATTTCCTTGTTGGAAATAAAGAAAAGATCTGAATATATTCCTTCATAAATTACTGTAAAGCGAACAGCTTTTTTTTTTTTTTTTGAGAACTTTTAAAAGAAGGAAAATACCTGGAACTGATTTAAGCAATCTGTGACCCCATGCAAAAAAAAAAATTCTGAAGAAAATACCCACAATTATGCACCCATAAATACCATGCATTAAGCTCCTTTTTGTTGAGGATTGTGGGACTCCTTGAGAGCAGGTGGCTGCAAGCAGCACATGTTGGTTACGCCAGGAAGAGAAGGACTGACCTTAAGTTGTACGAGGACAGGAGTATTCAGATAAGAAAATGGACACTGATGTGGTGAGAGTTCACCTGGGCTTCTTGTAGGTCCTATAGGAATAGCTACATGGAAAATTTCAGTAAATATGAAATCTAGCTATCCTGAGACACTTAACACTAATGCAAACAGTTAAGAATAATCTCTTATTCGACATGTGCTTATTAAATTATGATAGCTTTTGTATTAGAACACTAAAAATATTTTCTGTTTGCTTTTTCCAAGCTTAGAGGATATGAAAAGTTTAGGTTTCCTGAGGGGGGTGGAGGAGGTGGAAGGCAGTATGTGTATGCTTCAAAAATATGCTTTAAATCTGAAGAAAAACAGTTTAATAATTTAAAGGAATATACACCTTTACACCTTCATGTTTTTGCTCCAGTGCAGGAAAAACAATCCAAAATGAAAAAAAAAAAATTCCAAGAATCTGGATATGGCTTTTAATGTTTGGAGACACTGATGTTCTGAGTCAAACATTCAACCTAGGCTCTGCTTCTGATAAGGCAAAAATCAGAATCAAAATTAACACTGGGCTGTTTCTTTCAGATAGATCTTTTTGATACAGTAACTAGCTAGTGATGCAATTAGAAATTAAGTTGAAAGTGTGACTCAAAGCTCCAGCTTAATATTTTTTCTTTCTTTCTTTTCTTTCTCTCTGTTTTTTTTAAGTTATAGGTGCACAACGAAGGAGAAGCCCCAGTGCACTGGCTATTGAAGTATTTGAAGCACATTTGGGAAGTCACATTTTGCAGGTACCTTTAAATGAAAATGAAGCTTGCTTATCTTTTATTAAAAAAATCCATGTATTTAGTCATAATTACAACATTTTTTATTGCAGCTATGTATGTGACTGTTGTTCTATCTTGGAATTGTGAAATTCTTATGAATTTATTTTTTTCTTTTTAGAAAGCCATCCCTTGAGAGACTATTAATGAGAAAGGGAGGGCAAGTATTATTTGTGCTGTAATAGTTGAGATGAATGGCACTGTTCAGTTGATGCTCAATGTATAGTAGCTGGCTGTTCCCAGAATGGTTGTGTGTGCTGCATTTGCAAGTGGATATATGTGTCTGTCTTTGGAGCTATATATTGTTTCTGGAAAAGCAAAATGTTGTTGTGACAGTAATGTGACATTTTTATGTGTTGCCAAATTTCAGTTGTTCTTTGCTTGAGTTTGTCTTCCTAAATGCTTCCATTCTTACTGTTGGCCTCCTCAAATTACAGACTTTCTCAGGATGAAATTTTAAAGTGGATTTTTTAAGTAAAGGAGACAAATAATAACAATAGATTTTGCCAATGAATCTCATGACAAACAAATGTGAAGGTTACTCAGATGGAATGGCAGTGATTTAGTCCTAGAGAAGACTCACCCGAAACTCAGCATCTTGCTTACTCAAAACTCTTTTTTGGCTTAAGACTTTGCTCTCAGGGCCACACATCCAGGGATAGGTGTTCTACATTGTTTCTGCTTTCAGGATAAATGTTGGCATGGCCAAATGTCCAAAGCTTTTTTTTTTTTGACTGTGTAAAATACTTTTTTTCAACAATGAATTAAAGAAATAGACATGTTTTAGATATTTAGGCAGCTTATTTGGAAAAGATGGCTATGCTTTCTTAGATAAACTAAGGGGTAAAAATAAAGGTTAACTACAGGTTCCTGTCCATTCAGAGTTTTTTTTTTTAAGGCCTCTATGGTGCTTTCATTTTCTTGATATCAAATGTAATATTGAGTCTAGCATATTATTCCTGAAAGTGAGTATCCCAGAAAACTGTCATCAGATCCCCCTGGTTGAGTCCCAGTGATTCTCAGCAGTGGTTCCATGGCTGGTAGCTTCAAAATTACCTGTGACACTTGTTCAAAGGACACAGTCCTACTAGGTGAGGATCTTCAAGGTGAAGTCCAGGAATTTATTATAGGAATTTATGTCTAGGAACTTAACAACCTTTGGATAATTTCAGTGTTTCATTAAGCCTAAGATGTCACAATTCACATTTATAAATTTAAAGCCTTAAAAAGCCTTTTGTTTATTTTTGCTTATCTGATGTTTCTCATTTCTCCACTAGTATCTGTTAAAATCCCATATGACGGATGTTTCTTTGACATACACCTTGGGAGTGCTATTCTATTGTGCATATAAAATTTTGAGTTACCTTTGCAGTAGATTAATTTCAGGGATACAGAAAAGATATTTTTCTTGATCTTCAGATTTTATTTCCCTCTTTGCTGTATTGACTTTGTTCAGAATCTCCTTTATATGTTTTGTATGAGCCATGCCATGCATTTGTTGTTAGATTGATGCAATACGGGATGACTCCTGTTTATATTGTGAAGCAGCCAGTGCATAAGGCAGTCAATGAAATAAATGGTTCAAACAGTACCCCAGATTATTATCATCTGAAGGATGACTTAGGACATACAAGGATTTTAAATTAATTTAAAACACAAAACTTAGGAGTTTGAATTGAACATAAGCTTAATGCAAAAATATAGTATAGAATGGCTATCCCAAAAGACAGTTCAACATTAGGCATCATTGAGAGAACAAAGTATCTAGAATGAGGCTACTGAGCTCTACTGCTCTTTGGCTCATTCACACCAACTTAGACAATACACTTTAAGAGAAACAAAGCTGGGCATCATTTGGAATAGAATAATTAGACTGTTGCATGGACTAGAAGTCATGTTACATGAGGAGCAGCAAAGGGCTTGGTGAAGTTTAGCATGGAAGATGCATGGGACATTACTGTCCTCTATATCTGAAGGCCTCATGTGAAAAAAGGATTAGATATATTCTTTGTAACTTTGTAGAGTGTGGAAGAGAAGAAGTGGTGAAAATTGAAGAGAAAAAAAGATCACTTTTATACAAGAAAACTTCTAAATAGGGCTGTCCACATTTGGAATATTTTCAAAGCCTTTGACTTTAAGGGAAAGTATAGATGGCTTGGTAGAGATGCTTTCAAGAAAGGCAGGCATCCAAGCATGGTTGTGCTTGATCATCTTGAAATTGTTCATAGAAACTAGAACTTCTTATCATTTGATCCTAATTCTAGTGGTTATGGAATAGAAGAGCCGTATATAATCCTCTAAATGAACTAGTAGAATTAAGAGCAGGAAGGGACTGGGAAGTAGCAAGAACAAGAAAGGCCCCCTCTAAGCTATTTAATTAGTTTTATGCCCTCCTAGCAGGGGAACTCTCGTTCCCATGTCTGTACCACATTCAGGATTATTTCATTAGTCTTCAAGGGTAAGATGGTTTCCATATTTCCCTTCCAGAGGGTCCATGGTTTCATCTGGCTGATTCATAGAGACAGGGATGAATTATTTCTTCCCTCTAGGTCCTACCCTACCATCACTTGCAAATATCTGATAAAACCTATGTGATCAACAAAGCAGGCATGGTCTCCAACCTCGCAGTTCATCAGCCTTACAAAGAAAAATTCAAATATTTAGTAAGGATACAGAATTTTCTGTGATAGGCACATGGCTGCTGTCCATAAGTAGCTCACAATCTTTTGGGGAAAGAGGAACCAGGCTACAAAAGAGTGAAGCATCAAAGAAGACTCCTCAAAGTTGTTGACTGATGAATAAGAGCTTATTAGGCAAAGAAAATGGGAGAATATTCCCATCAAAGAGGACATCAAACACAAAGGCATGGGAGCAAGTAATAACAGATCTTTTTTCAGAACTGTTAAGATGTTCTATTTGATGACTACTTCTCGTGAATAGGGGAGCATATAAGAGGCGAATATGGGGAATTTGTATGAGCCAAATTGTGACAGGCTAAATGAGCCAAGTCTAGATTCTGTAACCACTGATAAGCCCACAGAAAAGGCTTTCATGCAAAAGAGCAACAAGATAAGGATTTTGTTTGTTTCTAGACTTATCAAAATACAGTGTGTAGGAAGTCCTTGAGTTGTAAGAGGTTGATACAAAGAGACCATTTTGGAAATTACTGCAATAGTCCAAGAATCCTAATGAAGATCTCCAGAATTGAGGCTCTATGAATGGAGAGGCAGGTATGGAATTGCAATCAAATTGTTGGCACATGGTGATTAGATGTGAAAGGCTAGGGGATGGCAGGAGTTAATAATGATCACAGGTTTTCTAGATTGGTAAGTAGCTGTCTGATGATACTCCTATCTGAGAGAAGCTGAAAGTAATCTTCTCTTAAATAGCCACATTAATAAAGAGGTAAGCAGTTAGAAATCTGAGTCTCATCCTCTACAGCATGATCAAGGGTAGGGCTGGGAATTACTAATCAGTAGTGTGTAGATGAATGATAGTTTGAATCGAGCAGTAAATTGGAGGGAGACCCACAGAAATGAGGTGGAGCAAAGAGAAGAAGCAACCCCAGTGTATGTCATCACTTGAGATTCAACTATGATTCAGAGAGAAAGGAGTAGACAAAATGATAAAAGCAAACCACTGGATTTTATTTGATTTGAGTAAGGATTACTAATAATGTCAAGGTGACTGAGGATAAATCCTTTAGTAGGTTAAATACTGAGGAAACAAGGGTTTTACCAATTGAAATGGTTTCAGTAAAGTTTTAGGTGAAGCAGACAAGCCTAAAGAGTGACAGAAGGTAAGAAGTACCTGAGTGTTTGTGGTAAAGGAAGGATGAAGGATGGTAAGGTAGTATGAAGGGAAAATTTTGTATTTAATGTTATTAGAGTATGTTTATATGGCTGAGATGTGTAGGGTCAAGCATTGGCCAATTATATGCTAATCTTTAGCAATTAGTTTCTTTTTAATCAATTTAACGTGGTAGTGTCTCTATTAACAAAGGATAAGCTTTCATTATTATTAATGGCTATGTTCCATTCCATACTATAGATGTATCAACTTTTTTAACGATTTTCCTATTGAGTATTTTTATTGTATCTATGAAACTGTATTTCTAATGTAGAAACCAATGAGGTGTGACTATGTGTTTCAATTAGAAAAGGACTAATCTGGATTGATTTTAGCTTAAATTTATTAAATTTTTGGTGTGTATTAAATTCTGTGTAATGTGCAAAGTTCTCTTTATCATCATTGAATATTCTTTGTGCCTGTGAGATGGGTGTTATGATTGTGCACATCTTAAAACTGAGTAAACTAAGACTTAGAAAACCTAAATAACTGACTCAACTCTTTTGGCTATTTAAGTGAAAATTGAATTTGAACCCAGGAAACTACACTAAATTATAGTACTTCCCAAGAAATGATGAGAACATTTTTAGACAGTGCTAATTAAAGGGAAGAAGTTATATTTGGAGAGAACAGGATTAGAGAACTGATGGAATTGGGAAGGTAGAGGTCAATTCTGAATACCAGAATATTCCTGTGACTCCTCTGTATTAGTGCCAAGCTTCCCTGCTACCCATGTGTTTAGTGATGTTTCATGGAAGAGTGTGTTAAGGACCTCTTGGAGCAGAGAGCTGGGGGTGAGGTATGAAAATAGACTCTTTAATTTTTGTGGACTGTGATAGGCCCATTCTGTGGAGTACAATATATATTTTTGCTGTATATATCTTATTAGCCATATATTCTCTTGGCAAATTTTAGAAAGCTTGGTGGATTCTTTATTTTGATTTCCTATTGAGAGGGGAACAAAACTTAATGATGATTCTATCAATATAAAATCAATGGTTGCAAATGCAGGCAAAACCAACACCCACGCTGTGCAATGTGCAACTCTGGGACCACCTTTCGCATTATTCATACAGAATCCTTACTGCCACGACCAGCATTGTAGCCCCAGTGAACCTGTAGCTGTTTCAGGCATGAGCTTCAAGACAGAAGCATCTTCTGCAGGAGAGTTAAGGGTTTCAAGTGATGTCCACCTTCATCTGCAGAACTGTGAAGTGTATGCATTGGGTTTAAGTCGAGGCATTTTAGTTCACTTTATTCTTCTTTTATTAATTGGACGAGGAACAGGAGGGCAAGGGGTCAAGATTAGGAATTGTGCTTTTTGTGACAAGCTATGTAAATATCCAAGAATTTGAAGTCATTATGTGGATCATTCCTGAAAATAGTACACGTGACTAAGCACTAATTTGATTCCTGCTTTAAAAGCTCACTTAAGGCATTATTGCTCCCACTTCATGATTTCCTTAATATGAAAAAAATATGAGTGGTGTTTACTTTTACTTTTCCAGTTTAGAGACCAGATAGAATATTCATATTTCACTTTATCAAAGTTAATGAAACACAAAATGTTAACAAATATCATCTTTGTAACTCATAAAATTAACTAGTGAAATGACTTTCCCTTAGGTGCAGATTTATGAATGGAGTGCTTTAATTATTTGCATGCCCTTAGCAGAAGAGTTTAAGTTTTTTTCTTTCTGTAAATAATGCTTGTATAATTGTTATTTAATATTGCAGTATTGTTTTTGCATATCCATAGTGATGCTGCTTTACTCACCTCACAGGTGCTAAAGCAAAGCAGTCAAAACAAACCTTGTACGTGGAAGATATTTTTAAGGTTTATGTTTGTCTTTATTGTCAGTGCATTATAGTGAAATACAGATAGAAATGAGTATGTTATATTGCTGACCTTGTGTAATACATCTCATTACTGGTAACTGTGACATACTTATGAAGTGATTGAAGGATGGGTTTTATCCATACCTAGATTTGGATATTAAAGTAAATGAAATTTTGTGAGTTGGAGGAATATAATCATAATAAGTACCCTTATGTTTTAGTATTTAAACTAAGTCTTGAGAGACTAAAAAGAATATTCTGTAAGAAATGCCATGAAGTGATATAATGATGGAAGTGTGGTATCTATTTGTCAGTTTTGAGCTTGGTTATATTACTTGAGCCCTCTTATATAGATATCATTGATCCTGCATTATTTCTGGGCATTAAGCAATTTTTTGCATTATATGTAGAACATTCAAGCCCCAAACTACCAGAGAATCCCACTTTGAGGAAACCAAGAGAGTCAAGAATATTCTAAGATTATAACACCTGAGGCTCTCCGACTTGTAGTGAACAGAAAACGCTGGGCAAAATGGTTGCATGATTGCCTGTGTTCCCCAGCATAACTAGAGAAATAATTGTTTTTTGCAAGGATCATTTGTTAACAGAGCAACTTTCTTGTAGAAAACATAGATACGGCCATCACTGTAGCAGAATAGTTTAATTAAGGTGTGTATTTTCTTAAAATGGTAGGAGTATGTATTTTTCCATTTGATAAGCAAAGTAGTCAGAGATTTGTGTGGGAGAGATGGAAAACACCACAGATCTCAATGAAATGACAGATTTCAATCATGTGGTTTTTCTTTCCCTCACACCTTCATCCATAGAATACAGAGTATACTCATATCTCAAGTAAAAGAAGAGCCTAGGTTTAAAGAGCCTGTTCCAGTCAAATGTAGGGGAAAAAAATCATATCAGGATTTACATTTAAATGTCTCCATTTCCATGATTAATCACATTTTGAAGACTGGTTAAGAACATACCATGGAATCATTACTAGTTGGTCTACACATGACTTTTTTATGCAGAATTATTGTTAGACAAATGAAAACATATAGGTTCTCTACCAGATACATTTAAAATGTGTGGTTGATGTAATAAGAAAACAAAATAGTGTCTTGTGACATTTTATCTCTTTGTTATGGTTCAAGTATTTCTAGGTACAGTCTGCTCCAGTCTCAGGCCCAGTCAGTTGTAGCCAACTAAGAGGTTTCTTTAGAGTAAATAGATTGAATGTGTAGGCCAAAGAAGCTTGTTACAACAGTGTTAGGTTGGGGGTAGAGAATGCCAGCATCTCCTTTAATCACATCCAGCAAGAGAAACAAAAAAATTAACTAGTACAATTCCAACATTTGGACAAAGAAAAGAGCTCCAAGGCTAATACAAAGATACAAATTATTATTTAAGATGCTGCTTAGCCAGATCAACATTCATTTTACATTGATGGTAGTATTTTCAAAAGACTTCTGTGAGAGGGAGAGGTATGTTCAATTCGATTTTCCATTAGATTGATAAATTGGAATTTCACCCTTATTTATTATTTTATTGGAACTTAAACGTACAAAAGAAAGGATTATCTCAAGGAAAGTTGCATCTTCCTACTCCTGAGGCCCTTGCTGGCAAAGTGGTATCCTGCTGGACATTATTGTTAAAATAAAATAAAATATCTTGAAATCATAGAGGCATTCTTTAGCCCTGATAGAAGGGGAGAGAGGTGAAAAACCCTATAGTCTCCCTTTGATCCAGAATGGTAAGAAAATGTAAAACTAAATATAGAAAAAGGGAAAGTTAGTGAATATATTTGCATATGCAAATTAGCTTAATTGATACTGCTTGCCTCTACAGGGATTTTTCATTACAAACTGGAGTGCTACATTGTTCAGCTCATATTGAGTAATTTAGTAACTAATGAGACCAGTTTGCACTAATTTGCATATGATAAATGAGCTTAATTGCAGTAAATAACTTGGAGGCATAATTACTTAATTTTCCTGTGTTGCACGGCTTTTAAGTTCACTTGTATGAACAACTCAAGATAATTTTGCATATTTAAATTAGTTGCTTTTAAATTTTCTTGAACAAAAAAAAAGGCACACACCTTATCAATTGAGCTGTAAAACAATTGGAAGTAAGGTTTACAGTATTTTTATTTACAAAGACAGGAAAGAAAAGCAGAAATTTCTTAAATCTGTTATTCACCTGTCTCACATCCTTACCTCAGAAAAGATACCAGCATTGGTAGGAAAATGTTCTTAATGCTGAAAGTTAATTCACAACTTTTTTAGTAAATGATCTGGGTTTAAACTGAAATATGTATGTGAACAAATTATAACTTCTGAGAGAGGTTATAAAAGAGATGTGATCTGTCCCTTATGTGGCAAATTGATATTGGAAGAGCCAGTTAGGTCTCCCACTTGCAGTGTGTGAATGATCTGAGCTCCTGGGCTTGGATGGAGCAGGCAGTACTCTGACCCTAGCAGGTATTTTCTATATAGATTAATGTTTCATGCTTATGCAATTGGTTTCATTGGAGACTCTCGATATGGTTTGCCAAGAATTATCTCACTGGTTGTCTTCACATTAACTCAAGAATGTATGTTTTATCAAAGTCTCCATTCTCAAAATTGAAAAACTGAAGCACCCAGAGGTAGATGACTAAACCATTATTTCACAATACTGTATTGCCTTAGAATTCCATTTTAAGAGAAAAAGTGTAGTTTATTATTCAAAATTACTGTCATATAAAATCATATTCATGATTGATTAGCCAAAAATATTTTATGGTATTAAAGCTTAAAACCTTTTTTTTAAAAAAGAATCAGTGTTCAGCTCATATAAAAAAAAAACAGAAGGGAACATTAAGGGCTATTGATTTGCCACAATCTGGAAAAATAACTAATGAAACTTTCTATGATAAATTCAGTATATGCTTCCTATATGCTTCAGAGATGGGCCAGAACAAGAGCTAATAGTTTGTATCTTCCAAGTGTGAAAAATTGAGTCCTTCATATAATAGGTGCTCAAGAAATAACAATTGAGTCGAATTGAACAAATTCTTACCAAAGTCAGCCCCCAAACTAGGGCCTCATTTTACTTTTGTGTTTCCAGGCCAGTTTTTATATATCCTCTAGACATGGTGCAGAATGGCAGATTCTTTCAGTGTATGGATTTTGGCCTCCAACCAACTTAACTTCACATCCCAGTTTGCTCACTTATTAGCTGTAAAACAGTTTCTTGCCCTCTCTAAGCCTGTTTCTTCATCTTTAAGGTGAAGAAAACAGTAGGAGTTTCTCTGACAGGAGTGTTGTGAGGACTGAATGAGATAGTGGGTTAAAAGTGCTTCATCCAGAACCTGGCATATAGAATGTTTTATGACTGTCTGCTAGTATGTTGGGTAGTCCAGAATAATGTCCAAGATTTTGAAGAAAAATGTTAATGCTTACCAAGACCATTACCAATACAGGAATACAGAAGCATTATCAATAAAATCCTCTCAGGTTAAAAGCAAAATAAATAATTTTCACTGAATACAACATAAAGTATCCATTTATATAAATGGTGTTTATTGATAGTATATGCTAGTTCATAGTAAAAATTTTAAATGTGGTAGGAAGAATATACTTTGACTTTAAGAATGAAAATCCTTTTCATAACCACCAAAGGAGTTGTCAGATTAATCTGATTAGCACTCTAGATGCAACTAGGGAAAGTAGTTTGTAAAGAATCAACATTTCCTTTAGACCAAATATTCCAGTATTCTTCTCATCATACTGTACAGTCTCTTCGATTTGCTTAGAAAAATGGGAATAAATGGCCAATCAGAAGTCCACAAGAACTAGAAGGTAGAAGCAGTCATCATCTATTGCTATAAATTATGTTGAAGAGACACTGAAGTGCACATATGATTCTCCTCATGCGTGTTGCACAGAATCAATCATCTGTCTTGCCAGCAAGGGCCCCTTTCCACATCAAGATCAGAAAGAGGAACTTCCCAGAATGATTTTTGTGATGGCGTGTGTGTAAATGTGGCAGGTGCACATCCTTTAGAGTTTTCACATACCATTCTAATTTTGATTTGCAGAGTAAACGTATGTCATTGCTTACTGAGTAGTGTGAGAGGTGTGGGGGAGGGAGGAGTTGGCACTGTTACTGGTGAGGAGAGGCATAGGTTTTGGCCACATGGCTAGAACTAGTGCTAATAGGAAGTGGGGACTTTCTAATCACCAAACACATTCTCAGGTAGCCAGGATCTTGGAAATGAGACAACAAATCTAAAAAAACTGAGCTTCAGTTCAGTAAATATTTACTGAATGCTTAATTTACATCAGAGACTGGAGAGACTACTGAGATACAAAGGTGTGGTTTTGCCCTCGGCTTTCCCAGTGCGAGTGGAGAAGGCCAACACCAAACAGACCGACTCGAGCCAATGTAACATAGACTAGTGGTGGAACAGTTACACCTGGATTTGGATCCTTGCTCTTAGTTATGTAGACTTGGGCGATTTATTTAATCTCTCTAAGCCTCAGTCTCCTCAACCCCAAATGGCTATGGTAACAGTTTATACCTCATATGCTGCTGGAGAATCAGATGGGATACTTTACTCAGCGCATAGTGAGTGCTCTACAGAAGTTGGCTGTGACAGGCTGCACACCAAAAGCAACAGAAGGGCCTCAGATCACCCAACAGGTCAACAAATGCTTCCTGTGGCTCCAAACTAAAAATTACAGTTCACCCCACACACCCACCATGCACAGATGCACTGTTAACTTCGGTGTTCATGTGGATTTCTGTGGGCCTAGCCTCATCAGGACACATGCGTCCCCTTAGTGTGACCACACAAGGTAGACACGGGAGAGGAAGAAAAGAGCAGTTATCACTGTGGTTGGGCAGCTTTGGTTTGGGGCCTGCTGCTAAGAAGAGTGTTTGCAAGGCATGGGAATATATCTTTAATTCTTTCTCAGGCACTAAGAGTGGCTGAATTATTTGGAGATTAAAGTGGAACAGAAAGAGAATTATACTTTCAATTTTAAAAGTGGACAGAGGACTCAGAAAATCTTAAGGTTAAGTGTCAAATATGAATATGAATAATTTACTGATGTATATAGATACCTGCAAATCTGGGCCACATTACAGTGGTCTTTTTGGGTTTAGAATAGTCCTTGGCGGTAGTAAACATGACATTCGTGTTACCAACATCAGCTGGAAATGACGTAGAATGGAGTGACACCAGTGATTATCATTTATCATGGACCCAAAGCTCAGTCAGTGTGACTAGGGTTGCTTTTTCATCTGAGTCTCCAGAACTTTGTGAGCCTTTTGGACTCTGTGAGCATTTGGGTCTGGAGAATAACTGGGAGACAAGAGCTGGGTTGGTAATGTGCTGTGTTTTGCAAACTACGCTGATTGCAGACACCTGTGAGCATCCTGGAGCAGCAGCATTCTACAAGACATTTGGAGAAAGTCTGGCTTAGAAGAGTTGAATCAAAATTAGTTTAAGATATTTTAAAAAATCTCTAAAATACAATAAGAGCTAAATTGAACACATAATTGAACTATTATTATACAATAATGTCACATCTGTGGTCTACTTCACTAGCTTTCTAAAGACAGAAAAATTACTACTGAAGAATCTTCCCTAAGTGGTTGTCCCTTTGTGTTCGTGTGTGCTTGTGTGTGTGAATGCATGTGTGAACATGTGTGTGGTCAATTACCTCCTTTATTAACCAAAGTAAAAAGACAAAATATTGAAAAGTCAAAAAATACAAGCAAAACAAAGAAAATAAAAATCAAACATGTATTTGGCTTTCTGTAAATCAACCAAAATGGGGTTGTGATCCTTGGCTCTTGAAACCAGTTGTAGACAGAGAGCAGCTGATTTCAAGAGAAATTATACAGCACATCATGGCTGATGCATATTTGCAAATGGTCTTCTTCTGAACCCAACCTGGGTAACACTACCCCCATTAAAGACTGCAGCAACCGAGATCTGTAGGCACTGTTAGTAGGAAGGCACAATAAGGGTTCTGCTAGAAGTACAGGGATTACTGCTAGGCTCCGTCCTCTCTCAGCTGCAGGCAGGCACCCGAGGGCCAGCTCAGGACCTGGGTCAGATGCTCCTGGTCACCAGGACTCCAGCTGTTTTTATTAAGTCTGCTGGAACCTTGTGAATATCACTCCCCAGATACTTGCCAATTCAGGATCTGATGATTTTGGATTGCAAGGTAACAAATCCATGTGACAGTGCTATTTTTTGTGACAACAGAACAGAATCCTGCCTATGAAAAGGAAAAGTAATACTGTTTGCTTTACCTCTATTGGAAAAAAATAAACATTTGGGTGAATTTGTGTAATTATTATATTTATTATTCTGGATGAATAAAATGTGTAACTGATGGTTGGTCTACCCACACAGAAGAGCCTCCTAACATGAGGCCCAATAACTGCTGTAGGAATTGTCAGGTCAGAGAAGCTTTTTCCTTATTTCTAAAGATATAAAAAATGCAGGTAACCCTTTAGGCCACCAGGAAAGTGCCCTCTGAAATAATCTACTCTCATACTTCAATTTAGGATGATACAATGTTTTCATAAATTTAGTCTGGTGTAGAGATTAGACTAAGGGTAGAATTGACCCTAAAGAAACAGAAAATTCTCTTTTTGTAAGTGGGAAGTCTGTGAGTTCTACATAAATACAAAAGCAAATGATAATATCAATGACTATTTTAATTGCATCTTTAATCCATAAGGATAGTTCAATGACATTTTAAATTATACTTTTAGAATTGTAGTCACATAGGAGATAAAACTTAGTAACTATTTAATAATGCAGAGTAAGAACAACTGTATCCTCTCTTGAGATCATGTTTAGGTGGACTGAATATTAAAGCCTAGTCTAGAATTTAGATAGCATTTAGTCTTCCAGAAGACAGTGTTGAATCTTTCTAAACATAAGGTACTCAGTCCCGGTCCTTTGAGCTGGTATCATTATCTCTGTTGATGATTAGTTTCACTGGATTCACAGCTAAGCTTTATTATTTTTTACAAGGAATTGGTTTGTTGTGGATCAAACTATTCTCAGTACTGCAAAGTTACTAATCCATTTGTGCCAGATTGGTAACCAATAGGTAATCATTTAACCTGGCTTTACTTGGAGACTGTGGTGTATAGTTATGTAGTTTTTAGCGGGGGAAAATTTCAGGCTGAAATAAAACAATCCCTTTTCAGGACATGTCCTGTATTGAAAATGGCAGGATACTTTAGTTGGTACTGCTCATGTTTCTTCCCTATAAAGTATCTGAAGGATTCTGTTTAAATAAGAAATGAAAAGACTCATTCTGCTAAGAACACAGGAAAGTAAGGTAACTTCCAGATCCTCTAAAACTGAGAGGTCAATAGTGGATACAAGCAGAAAGTAATGTGATCCTGGTTCCCTGGAGGCAGATTTTCAATACAGAACTATGCAAAAGTTTAGGGAGTAATAATATGCATTAACATGCATTTATTGAGACATACCAAAGTCAGGCAATGACTGAGCAAACTGCTTACATGCATTATCTCAGCTGGTCCGCTTACCCACCTTTTTGAATCAGGCACTGCATCATTTTCATTTTAAGGATGAAGAAACTGAAGTTCAGAGTGGTAAAGTGACTTGCTTAAGGACCTGCAACCATTAGTGCCAGGCATAGCTGGGAAATGATAAAGGGATGGAGAAAGGAATTATAAGGGGAACATTGGGTATTACATTATCTTACAGCTGAAGTTTTTCAAGTGACATGCTTTAAGCTATGGCTTGAATGCAAATTGGAGGACATGCACTTTTGTTTAATAAAGAAATATTTGCCCTGAACAGAAGAAAACATTTTAAAGCTTTTCATTTCATTCCTGGGAAAGTATTTGAGGAAAATGACATGGCTCAGCCCTGTTTGCTAACCGTTTTGTTTTCTCCTGCTGAGACTTGCCATTTCCATAGCCAGTGGGCTGTACTGAATCAGACAGAAGCAATAGGTCATTAACAGAAATGGAGACTTGGAGCAGCCCACAGAGGTTGAAAGAGGGAAATTCGTTTGGGGCCCCATCAACAAAGATGCATCTGATAGAATCTCATGCAACTATGGGTGGAGAATTTAGCCTGATTTTCAGAGAAACTCTTCTTGGTTCTACATGCTGCATTTTCCCCTTTAGTCACACCCATTGAAAATAACTGTTTTAAATCCATTTAGTTAAAAAATATATCCAGGTTTTATTTTGTCACTGACATCTTCATTAACTTTGAGATCTCTAACTCATAGCAATAAGCCAAAGAGAGATTCTTATTAATTTTGGTCAATATCTGAATTGTTAGATTGCATTTCCTTGTTCTTGGAGATTCTTCTGAATTTTTGTACTTGGGAGATGGTATGGCAGAGGACAGTTTTTGCCACTGAGCTCACTGCCCATTATTGTGATATTGGTGAGTTTATTCATCTTAGAAAATATGTATATCCAGGCTTCCTCTTTAAATATAGAACAGTTTAGCTGGGGCAGGAAAATACAGGCCCTCTATATTTATATTGAACAAGTATTCATGGACAGCTTGTGTATGTAAGGCACACCAAATACAGCTTTGGGAAATAGATGTTCCATCTTTTAAAGAAGTTACAATAAATTTTCGTGTCCTAAGCTAGAATGACACGTGCAGGTCTGGAAACAGGATCTAAAATTCCAATGATGACACTTATAATTGAGTAAAATTTAGGAAATAGAATACCCTTTAAGGGCCAGCTATCATTCATACACTTATAAATTCCCCCATATAAAAATATATGAATGTCCCCAGGTGTGTTTTTAGGGGAAAAAATTCCAAAATGGTTGCATATGTGTCTTATGTCTCCTACTATGTTATAAGCAACTTGAAAACAAGGTTCAATCATGTCTTGTTTCTCCTTGGGGCTACCTACTATGTTGTACTCTTAGTAGGTGCTCAATATGTTTGTAGAATGACTTGGGTTTTTTATAAACAATGCTTGTTAACTTCCAGAAGATTGATCATAACTGCCTCTTATGTTTTGGGCAGTGTTGTTAAGTCAGCAATACTAAACAATTGCAGGGTGTATTCTTATCCCTGGAAGAAGATATTTACATGCCGGGCTTCTAGTAGGGTTAATGCATTATGCACCTAAGTCTCCATGCACCAATGTGAGAATGTCCTTCTCAGCTAAGAGGTCATTCAAGAAAACACAGTCCCATCATAATGTCATTTTCCCCTTAATTTTCTGATTACTTACATTTGGTTTGGTCCTAATTATGAATACTTTTAATTGCTTTATCACAGTGATGATTAACTGTGCCCAAGTCAAACCCCTTTGAAAGAGAGGACAATTCCTTCTAAAAGCTTTGCATGATTGCATTTAGGGAGAATATCAAACAAAGGAATAAAGGTGTTCCAACTTCTTAAAGTCTGGTCAGCCTTTCTACATTCCTAAGATACCCAGGGGAGATTTTTATTTTTGAGGTTTCAGAACTAGAAAAATTTAACCTTCTGTTTCTTTCCCCAACATGTTATAATCTGGTACTTTATTTACATGAATCATTCTGCCAGAAAACAATATTGGGAATAAAGTACATGCCAGCTGTTCTCTGGAGTATTAAAAAAAATAAAAAATAAATAAACTTTGAAGTCCCCATGCTATAATTGAAGGAGTACATGGCTGTGTTTGTGTTGTTTTCCTTTTGTGTGTTTAAAGCAGCAATGATTGAGATTTTCATATTTTATAAATTAAGTTTAAAACACCAAATACAAGTAATTTCTTGCTGAAATGTTTGGTAGTGACCAGGTTTATTTTAAGCAATATGTAATAGTTAATAAAAGTGGTCCATTCTCATTTTTAAATGAAGGCACCAACTTTCATATATAAAGAAATAAAACCTTGAGATAGTATATTTTAATTCTGTATTTTAATGTAATTTCTTATAAAAGGGACAGATTTTGAGATTTTATTTTGCAATTAAGTCACTTTAAAGTCTCAGCACACAGTATCAATTTAAAGTTTCTGTGTACTTTTAAAACAATCTCATTGTACAATGTTTCTTTAAATCTTACATCCATTTTATGTTCCTCGCAGAAATATTGGTATATGTATCACATTGATGTCTATCACCCAGGAATCTAATTGATGAAGTTGGTATCAGTCAAGCAAAGCTCATTTCTCCCAGTTCTCTCACTGAAGCATGGGCCACACGCTGGGGATCAAGGTGGAAACTCTGTTCACCCCTCGATAAGGAGTAGGTTTGGTCTGCAGAGAAAGAAGGGCCTTTGCTTTGGGAAAGCTGGCACAGATGAGCAGGAGGACATGTCACTCTCAATTTATTACCAAGATATTCTTTCTCCCTGGAGGAAAGCTTTGCATTTTTAATCCAAGATGATTCACATTTGGGAAGCATCCCTTTCTTTTTCTCATTTTGTTACTCCCACCTAGAGGTAAACATTCATTCAGTGGTTTATTTGCAAAGGAGCAAGTGAAGAGAGGTGATGTATGGATGAAGACCCTCCTTTTCTTTTCTGGGGGTGGGTGCCTGTGACACACAGCTGTTGCAGTGCTGTGGGGAAGCTGCCACAGAATTGCAAAAACACTGACACAAATGTATCTGCCACAGTACATTTTCTCTTCATGCTAATTTTCCCTGATGGAAACTTAGTGCACATAATATAAGATTTCCTATACCTGTTATAGGTACTGCTACCTATGTTTCTAATCAGTGGAGGGTTTTTTTAATTAAAAATTAAGAATTGAAGAAATAACACCAATTTTTTTCAGATTTCCTCTGATAGACTTAGGTACAAGAACTGACAAAACAGGTAAATTCTTGGTGTGCTGCAGTGTAAGGTGATTATCTGGCTTACTGTTTTCAAATACACTGAAGTCTAGGAAGTGCCAGTGAGCACAGGGGGTGGTAGCAGACTGACCCCCAGCAGAGAGACAATCAGGTCCAGCAGAACATTTCAGCTGTGGCGCCAGGAAAGAAAAGCTGACATCCAGATGCCAGTGCTTTGGAAATCTTATCTGGAGTTGCACATATGGGTCCTGCATCTGCTCGGGTTATGCCAGCAGTTGGCATCCAAACTGACACAGCTACCATGGCATGAGCAGGCAGAGGTCTGGCTGTATGTCTGGGATCTGCTAAGACAGCTGTCAGAAGCGGTGATGCTGGCCTGTGATAGCTGATGTTCAGAGGACCAATCTGGGCTCTCGGAGTGATAGGTGTTAAGCACCCACAATGAGTCATTTCTGAATGGCTATCGTAGAGGAAGGTGGTGACAGTGAAGAATGTATACACACAGATATGTGTGGGTGTGCAGTGAGCACATACGTAACTGTGATCGTGGCCAGTGTGGTAGTGCTCAAGCAAAATTGGGACCAAATAATTTTGGACAATGATTTAAATCAGTGTGTTGGTGAATGAACTTTTGATGTACATATTCTAACACAGGAATTTGGTAAACAAATTTAATAGTGACCATAAATAGTTTTTCCCTCTTTCAAGTGAAAAAAGAGATAGAGGCTCAAGTCCATAAAACATGAGTATTTGCCATTCAGTAAGTACTCTTCTAATCTCATGATTGCCCCAATGGCAAGCCGAGTGACTGGACATACAATTCACATTTCATCTCTTTCATTCCCCAGAATCCTCCTTAAAAAGAGAAAAAAAGCAGGTTTATCTTTTATTATCTCAATATCTTGAACAGGAATAACCAGTGGGCAAGGGTATGCATCAGGGGCCAATTTATGTATCTACTTCAATTTCAACCATTTTGTTTATGTAACCTTCTATCTTTACTGAAATCATCAGTTCCTGATGGATAACTGGTTAGGTACAGGAGACAAGAATGATATGTGCTGTTTGTCCTTTTTTATTTTTCTCTATATTGGGAACCCATTTATCAACAGTTTTGGAGAACTTTCTTAAAATCCTATTTTGTTTTTCTATTTTATTATAACTTTCCAGTTAGGTTGTAAAGACATTTAAGTTTTAAAAATGTCAGAGAGGTTCATAGATTTTTCAAGGTAATATACAACAGTGATTGACATTAATGGGAAACAAGTGGGCATCTCCAGATGGTGTTCATGACTATGTGCTCCAGTTTATCTTTTGCAACTAGACAACCTAAAGATAATATGTATACTCTTAGCATTAATGACATTGCAGGTCATTCTTAAATGTATTTGTCAATCTTGGGTGTGGCCACATCTGTGGTATTTTTGCTGATCCAGTGTATGCAGCCAGGATTGATTTAGTCTGGCCCCTTGATCCTAGCACTGAAGCATTTATGTTGAGATGAGGAAACCAACATGGAACAGGACAAGGGCTTTGGCTTCATAGTTTTTAATTAGGTATAACTCAACATTTAACACACATTTACACGTCTTTCCCACCCAGAGTTTGGTCTATTCAACATCAGATGAGTGACAGTAATTTTTGCTGCCTTAGGACTGTGTGGCCTAGAATATCCTGTCCCTGAGGGGATGGTGGGCCAAGCCCCAAAGGCAGCCTGGATGCTTGGGGGTGGGTGCTTAGGGTGGGACTGGGCCCAAGGGAAGAAAAAGATAGCCTCTCCCCTGATACCACCCCCAAGGCTGGCAAAATTCAGATGCCTGGCACTTACCGAGGGAGAAACTATGTGCTGCTGTCCAGCCACAATGTTTGATGATCCATTTTTTCTGGACTCAATGGCTCATAACTGTGGGGAGATTCCTGCAGGACATCACAACTATCATGTACCGAAGGGAGCCATCGTAGCACCTGTCCCTGTGCAGCTCAGGCATCCGGATGCAGAAGGTTAGTGGTCTAGGGGCTGCCTGCACTTGTCTGTAAGTCCTACAGAGAGGGCAGGAGAGTAATGGGAGAGTTCAGTGTAGGGGCAGTGCCAGGGTGGCCCCTCGCAGCTCCCTGAGTGAAGGGCTGGTGTGCGAACAGGTCCTATATCACAAGGAAATGATGGTCCATTCGTTCCCAAGTTTGCATACCAATCCCTCACATATGCAATGAGATGCTGCAAATACCAAGGAATAGTTAAGATCTAATTCTTGTGGAATTCCCTTTCAGGCTCAGGAGGCAGATCTAGAACTAAATAATTGTGATAAAACCTACATGGAAAAGAACTAGAGTATGAAAGAAGCACAGAGTAAAGGAAGCCTTGAGGGAGAAAGTTTGAATTCTACATTGAGCATCAGAGAAGGTGCCACGGGCAGTGTGCTCCTTGAGCAGGATTTGGTGGGTGAGTGCAACCCTCCCAAGTGGGGAAGGATAGGAAGACACCCCAAGTGGAGAGAGTGGCATGACCGGATGCTCAGGGCTTTGCAAAGATGTAAGAGGTGCTTCTGTGGGGAGACATTATGGGGGCTACTATACAAAAACTAACTAACACTGACATTTTTTTTTCACTTGGATTCAAAAAGCATTTATTAAGTGTTTATTTTGTGCCAGTCCAGAGTTGGACTTTGGGGACATTAATGAGTAAGACTTCTGTCTCCTTCAGGGAACATATAGTATTATAAGAGAGACAGACAGTCTCAGAGCGATTTCAGCATGATAGGTAAAAAAGGGTTAGGAGATGGGTCTACATAGAATATCACATTGAAGCCAAATGCCAGTACTTAGAGTTTGGACTTTACCTGAAGGCTATCGGTAGCCATGAAAAAACTGGCATCTGGAGGTACTGTGGGAGGTGAATAGGGAGGGGAAAAATCATGGAGGTGGAGGAACAGCCCGCAGTGGTTGGGACAGTGTCAGGTAGGAGGCTTGAACTGGGAGGTTCTGGTGAGACCGCAAGGCAGACACTGGTGAAAGATGTTTCAGAAACATAATCTTACTGCTCTCGGTAGACTAGGAGATTGAAGCTTGGAAAGTTAAGTAACTCCATCGAATTCATTGAGATAGCAAATGCAGCTAGAATTTCAACCTAGACAACTGGATATGGAGAATGCCTTATGGCAGTGGGTGAGAGAACATCCCAAGTTTTAAAGTGATAGATTTTCATCATATGTGTTTCATAGGAGCAATATGAAAATTAAATAAGAAAATCCACGTAAAGCCCTTACAGCATGCCTGATGAATGTAAGGGTGTCATGCTGATACTTTTATTACTGTTTTCATCATGATCGCTATTGTAACATGTTGTCCTGGCCCCACCTTTCTGGTGTGCGTCACCTCTGCTTACACTGCAAACTCTGAGGCTTCCTAGAACTAATGAAAGGACCGGCTCTGCAAATGGCACTGTGAGTATCCTGTCCTTAAAAAGACAGGTGTCTTGGTATTGTGTAAGATACGTAACACCTTCTTGGCAAGACTGTAGGAGATAAAAACACTTTGGAGCAAGTGAGCCATCATTATTAATTAATTTGGAGTATAGGAATGTTAATCGTTTGAAACAAATGTCACAAAAAATATTCTACTGTGGGTTCTTTGTTTTAGGACTGTGTGTGTTTCCTTTAAAATTCCTTTAATAATGACAAAGTCCCTTCTTACAAGATCCCTTTAGCCGGCTTTACCATGGGGAGAGCAGAACTTGCTGTGAGAATGCAATTGGGATAATTCACTGGCCTTCCTAAAAACCCTCAAAATATGGACGCTGTTAGGAAAGGAACTACATGTTAAGTTTTATGTTCAACCTGAACAGCGAACTTGGACCCCTCGGTTCTGTCCTAGCCTTCAGCTTGTCCTTCAGTGAGTGGCAGGGCTGCGGCGCTCCGGCCCTGCAGGGCTTGGCTGAGTTTAAGGGCGTTGCTGCTCGAGGCTGAAACCTCAGTCTCAGTATCACCAAGTAAGCGGTAGTGTGACATTAAAATGAAGCAAAGAGGTTGAATTTATCTTAATTATTCTTCATCCTTGGGAGAAAACAACTTAATACTTATTTTTTATTTAACTTTAGGGCCAAAACATGATTAGCTATCTCTGTTGTATAAAATATAAAAATTTTCCTCTATTTTGTGAACCAAGCACAAGTACTTTCTGAGCGAGCCATGTTGTTTCCTCTCTTTATGCGTGTTCATACTAAGTGCTGGTATAATTCCATTATGTTTTGACTTGAACGTTAAATATTACCTTGAATATACACTTCCCAGCAGTCGTGTTCTGATAGTGACATATTGTACTGTTTGAAGGGTGTCATATGGTCATCTGTCAACTGAATGTTGTTCCATGGAAAGAATTTTATTCTTCACATGTCATCTGGAATGCCTCATGTTAAAAAAGAGAAATGCACCAGTATTCGCAGAATCTGGTTGTGAGGAAATTAGAGAGGGGTAGGATTAACCTAAAGTGGGTGAGAAGGGATTCATCCATTTAAAAACAGTCACACTGCAATAAAGGTGAGCAATTGTTATATATAACAAATTAATTATATATTATAATTTGTGGTATTTTGAATTTGATATGATTGTATTTTATGGCAGAAAAAGCACATGCTTCCTTTTGGGACTTCAGGTACCTGTTGGCACACAAAGACGCAAACAAGATTCTGGGCAGTAGCAGGGTACATGTAGTGCCCCCCTCTACAAAAGACAGCAATCTAAGAAAAAATGTAGGAGACTATGGCTGTTATATCAGAGGTTAGGGTGGTAGAGAAATGAAGAAGGCATTCTTGCTTCAGAATAATTTAACAGTCAATATTTCTATCAGCAGTATTTCTTTCAACAGGAATTAAGATGCTGGCCCTTATCCAAAGACACCTCATCCTCCTATTACCTTATAGATCCGATCCAGCTGTGGTTGCATCTACAGAGAGATGAGGGCAGGTCTAATAGCCAATTTGTAGGGCGTACTGCACCAAGTATGGAGACGATGGATGTTCTCCTCAAAATTCATTTTCCTTCTCTTTAGTCTTTGCCTGCAATATACCTAGACTTTCATAGAGGCTGCTATGTTCCTATCTTTAGTATGTGGAAGAAAGTATGCATCTGTGTTGGTTATGGCGTATTTTTAGAATCTAGCATCTATGCTTACATTAAGAAAAGAAGGGTGACACCTGTTTGTTTTTCTTATTTATCACTACATTTCATTCCTAAACTCTTTCAGACTTAAAATAACTTCATCTCCCCACCATCCTCTGCAATTTAATTAAAAATTATAGTTCTCTTCCTTAAGAAAAAAAATATAAAAAGCCACACTGTATCTCCTGGACTTTCTTGTAAGAAAAACTTGTACCTTGGGACATTTGCAGATTTTGTTCTTCAGCCATCCCTACCATTCATTTTATTTATCCCTTTGAACTACTTAATGTCCATCCAGGTAACAATAAAAAGACTGCTAAGGCACTCAAGTCTGAAACATCATCATACCAAAGCAAAGCATCAAATACTAAGGAATAAGAGTAGATATTCAAACAGAAGGAAAACAGAAACCCGAGATATTTGGCCCATATCTTAATGCACTACCAACATTCTTAAATATCCATTCAGGTTCATTCTGTTTCAAAGGCTCTTCTAATTTTTGTTAGAGACAGAGGGGTGAGCATTTTTTCAGGGCTAAGAAGATACTGTGTTGAAGATTTTTTGGTCAGATATAGAAATAGTACAATGTGAGGCCAATGGTAATGACCTTGCAGTTAATCCTACGCAATGCCATGTTATTTTTCTTCTTTTCTTTTTTCTGGAACTTCAGAGAAATGTTCACCCTTGGCTATATTGATGGCAGCCGAAGGTTTGGATCACACTCCCAGATATACTTTATCTCAAACATACCATAATTTGAAAATGACTAATTGAATTTCAAGTGAATAACAGTTGTATTGATGAAGATGATCTCTTTATTGAATAGAAACGTTTCCTAATATCGGCAACTGAAACATTTCTAGAGCTTTATTTCCAGATTAGGGTTGACATTTTCAGTTTAGAGAAAATAAATTAAAGTGACAAATTCTTGACGATAATCATTTATTTAGAAAACAGAAGGATTATGTCAATAATTCCAGGACACATGGGTGATAGTTCCTCTTGTCATAGTATACTCTGTAAAGAAATAAAAAGCAGTTTATTTTTTTCTTCTCTTAAAATTACCCCTGGAGATTGTACAATGCATATATTAACCAAATACAAACTAGAGGAGAAGTGAAGGAATTAACATTGACTGGGCATTTATCAGATGCTATGTATCAGGTCTTAACATTCACAACTTCCCAGTGAAGTAGCTGTTGGCATTCCCATTTCAGAAATAAGAGAAGAAAGACTCCAAGCCCTTACCTAGTAAATGACGAATATGGGATCTGCACCTAGGTTTCTCTGATACTGGTGACTGTACTGCCTTTTTTTATATATACATTTTAATATAATAAAAATTATGCAATAGTAGCTTACGAAGTACTGAGGCTCAGAATTGAACTAGGAATTAATCAGCGTAAGACCTGAATTAATATCTTTTTTTGAAACCAGTGAAACATTTTTGTGTGCGTTTTGCTATGCCTACTTCCATGTTTGCAAAGGGTCTGGAAGCCTGAAAAGCCCCTAGAAGTGAACAGAGAAATTGTGTTACAGTGTGTTTGCATAGTGTCTGCTGAAACAGAGACAGATTTTATATTTTACCATTCTGTTGTTCTGTTTTCTACCTCACTTCTGCTCTTCTCTCAATTGAATTTTACCTTCTTCTACTCCATGTTTTCCCTGCCTCTCCTATACTCCATGTCTTCTCAATTCATAAAATGTGAACTTGGAACCTGGAGGTTAACAGCAGAAAACGACCCTATCAGTCGCATGACTATGGCTGTGAGATGTGATTACTGAACTTCTATAGGAAATTACATTTGTTGGGGTGAACTCATCTCTTAGATTCAAAATTTCTCCCTTAAATCCTCTTTCATGATATTGGTGAAAAATTTTCCTTCCTCTAGTGTATATTTTTCAAAGCAAACATGTTTATTTTAAAAATTTATTTTGTGCTAAATAATATGCCAACATTTTGTATGTGTTGAGATAAATGATGAGTGGGGAAGTAATGGTTAATGGCTGTCCATTGGCAGCTTGCTAAGAAAGTGTGCCTATATCAAGATGTTTGACTTAATGTGGGAGATCGTTAATTGATGATTTTCTTAACACATCGTATAGTATCTTTTAAGCTGGGGTCACCCTATTTACTGACAATTTATAAAGAAGTGGGATGGGAGAGACTCCTTATGAAGATAGTTGAATAAAGGAATAAGAATGTACTACAGAAAAAAATGCTACTAGTTTGCCTTTCGTGGATGGCATACTTTAACCATAGGATAGACATCATTCACAACTATGCATCATATCCTGCAAGTTCTGGTGCGCCCATTTCCGAGGTCCAGTATCTCTCCTTACAGGTGTCTCCCCTTCAGCTAGCTGCTACCGCTTACACATGTTTTAGGTGTATTCTCTTCTTTCACTGTTAAAAAAATAAAAAGGTTATTTTAAGAAGGAGGGAGGGGGTATAAAACTTTATTTACTCGTGTAACAAACTGAAATAGAGTTAATTTTCAGGACTGCAGCTGAATTATTAGAGATTACTGTGTTATAAATGGCAAAAGACAGCCCCTTACCTGTGCGGTAACGCTGTCAGGGACCCCGCGGCTGCCGGCTGGGCTCATGATGTATTACACTGCTAGCATTTCAGCTCTCTCGGGGGATCTCTGGTCCTACCGTAAGGTCAAGAGTTAACTACTTGTATTTTAGCTGTGTACTGCTATCAATACCGCTTCTATGGAAACCTCACTTGACGTCATTTTCGAATCTTTGCGACTGTAGTCAAGCTCTAGGGAAAGTCAGTAAGAACATTAGACTGTTGTCTATATTATTACTTGCCGCTACCTGCCAGCAATCTACCAATTCATTAGCAGAGAGTTTTGGAACTCTTACTTGATTATTTATGCAGTCAATAGCAAGGCTTGTCTGCATTCATAATTGTTTGATTTTATGGCCTCTTCTTTAAACAAACATTGTCTATGGTAATGTGATGCCCTGATGGATGGGAAAGGTTTTGTCTGTGAATATCATTTAGATAATTAAAAATGACAGATGAAATCGCCCGCTGTCTTGACCTGTACTTTGTTCCCTCAGTGATGCTGAAGAGATGCTGATTGCTGTCAATCAAAACCCATTGGAGGTTTGTAAATTCTGGCTGCTGTGAACTCTGACCCCCACTGTTGATCTGAAATAGATAATAACCTTGAAATTCTATTAGAATTTAAAAACAGTTTTACTAAAGGGGCACAGTATATATTTCTTTTCCTCTAGAATGCAGTTACTTAATGTCACTTTTTGCAATATCTAGAATTAAAGTAAAATATGGTGTTTAGCTTAATGTAGTGAATCAGAACAGTGATCTTATTCTATAATCCCAAACTCCTGATTAGGACTCCTATGTTCTGGCTAGGAGAGGACAAAAACTTAAGCTCTGACACTTCACTGGCTGTTAATGGTTAGAATTTCTTTTCTTGCTCATGTTTACTAATTCTGTTGTTGAGTGAATTATTTTCATGCTAGCATGCCTTCCTTTATTGCATTTTTCGATTTATTTTACAACTCTTTAACTTCTTTTTTTTTTTCCTGAGCCAAAGGAAAAATGCACCTAGAATTTTCAAGACAGTAGACATCCAAAGGCCAGTGTTTATGCCCAAAGTTCTCAACAAACATCATCAAACCCTTAGGTCAAGAGATCAGGCTGATAAATACATTTGCCTTGCAAATTGTTTTTTTATCATTACCAGACACTTAAAATATATTCAGAAGCCCCACTGGTATTTAAAATATACATGCAGGTAGATGGTGACGGGAATGCAAGAAAAGAACTCTCGTATTTCTCAATATAGGAAACATCAAACTAGCCAACAGCAAAAATTCGTTAGCAAATTGGACAACTCGAAAATTATAACAGGTAGGCTTTGATGGTTTTTAGTCCACTGGTTGTAGCAAACATATATAGCAGCAGGAACAGTGCAGTGAAAGAACTGCATGTAGCAGAGGTCTACTGAAAGGTAATTGAAGTAGTGTTTGGTTTTCTGCTAGAGCAACTTCTCCAGAGTTTAATAAATTTGTGAAGAGTCATATGAAGAGTTATTATCCTTGTTTTGCATTTTGTAATCAGCAGATACTTTAAAATAATATTAGTTATGTCAGTGTCTCAGTGACAAAGGAAAACAAATATTATCATTCATATTTGGCAGTTGATAAAAGTATCAGAAGCATAATTCCTACCTTAATCTTGAGGGTATTTATCCAGAATCAATAATTAAATATCCAAAGATAATACTGTTTTGCAATGAGACTGTTGTTTGTTTTTTTCACCTTGGTAAGTGAATTATTTGTAAACATTACCACTTGGGATAAATTTATTGTTATTGATAAAGCCAATCAATATAGTAAATATAAAATGACTATATATTTTTAAAATCTGTCCTTAAAAGCTTAGCCCAGTTCCACCTGTTTAGTGATGACTGCCTTGTTCTTCAAGTCTCCATGGGATGGTCTATTCCTCTGACATTTTGGCATTTATTTGATTTTTCCCTATTAGTACTCTCATTTATTCATTCATTCACTCAATCATTCATTTTTAAAAATTCATTAGCAAGTAGCAATTAAAAACCATTTAGGTATTAGGCACTTTTCATAGCACTAATTATTCTTCATTTTCATCTTATCTCCCCAGATAAATTATAAGCAAATGGACTTGAAGACCCAGTGTTGCCTTCATAGACTAGGGGCCTCCTACTTCTGCACGAGTATCTTTGTCTCTCTTGAGTGGCTTTGCCCTTGCGAGTTCTCAGGAAGCATCTAATTAACCTCTGACATAGGCTTGTTTCACGGGGGGGTGGGGGGGCGTTGTGAGAATGAGTGAAAAGGCATAGTGAAGAACATGTGAGCATCACTGGGACAACTAGCTTGCAAATTACTTTTAACCCAGCTTAGCAGACTCTGCGGCAGGATCCATAATGAAGGTTGAGTCTTGGCTCATTTGGATCACAAACATCACACCATAGCTGAGTCAAGAACAAGATGGTTCAACTCTCAGTTTCTATCCTAAATTCTTCTCCCTTCTTTGTGCCTTTGGCATAGTCCCATTTGATTTAATGGTCAAAGTAGTATCTACTTCCCTTGACTCTGAGGTGGGAGATTTCAATTCAAGGAAAATGTCTTGATTATCTTATTTTGACCTTATGTATCACAGAATTCTCTTTTAGCTCCTAGATGAATTAAGCTTTGTATGGAAGAACTATTATTTGTTTGGGGATTAATTCACACCACCTCTGCTAGTATTTCAAGCCTGTTTCGTCAGGAGAGAAAACCATTTGGCTACTGAAAAATCTTTATACTTCCCATGCCTTTCTATTCCTTCTTCTGTTCTCTGTGATATCACATTCACAAATCATGCGTAATCTCCTAAATACTAAATTTCTTGAAAAGGGAATTTTGTGCATGCTTTGTCCAATTTCTTTCAGGCTTTTTATGATTCTTAAAACACAGTTGAAAGAATTTCATCTGAACTCATTACCTTATATTCACTATATACTGAGTGTATGCAAGTAGTACATCTGCCCATGAAAATTGCTGTTTGACACAACATGCACAGATGCTTTATGGGAATTTCATAACATAAACATATCCACTTATTAATCATTCCTTGGACACCTTATTTATATACTTAAGACTTTCATTCTGTCATATGACATGGACGAAAATATCAAATGATGGTATTACAATAGATTTTCACAGTATAAGGTATACTGGGTATATTAAATGCACTGGGAATGGTGAGCTTGAGCTGCATTAAGAAGGTGCCTCCTTACTTTTTAAAAATCATTTGTAATAATGACATTTAAGAGGCCAGTTTTTGCCAAATTCATGCCAGTTATAGATCTAAAAATTGCTGCTGACTCTGTTTTACCTCCTAGAAGAGAGGCTTATAAGTGGAGCTCTGTAGAAAGATTTGAGTGTCTGCTAATACTTACTCAACACTTACTGAGTGCTAAGCCACAATACTAGGCACTTTCAAACTGACATTAGCTCCTTTATTCTGTGTTGAAAACAAAGATTATTCCCAAATTACTCATATGGAGAAACAAATTCAGAGAACCTAGTGATTTTCTCCCAGTCCTGTGGTTACCAAACAACAGAGCTGGGATTCTGCCTTTAATTTTCTGACTCTCAGTCCCTGGTCTCTTGCATGAGGTTAATGATAATAATTTTTACTGTTGCACATAGTTGTCATTGCACTGAGTGTGCCAAGTTTTGTACTGAGTGTCTAACTATTTCAGTTGATCCTTCTAAGAAATGTAGGAGATACATATGTATCATATACATTTTGGAGATGAGAAAACTTTTGTTTAGAGATTAAATCATCCGAAGTACAAAGTGATCCAGCCAGCATTCATATCCAGCTCTGCCTCTGTCCAGAGCTTGTGCTCTCAACCATCACACTGAGCAGTAGCACGTCCACAGAGCAGAGACTTGATCAGATGCCTTTGATGCCAGCTTTAAGGGTATCCAATTCTAAACAGATTAAAAACAGACACACAAGTCTTCCAGTTACTTAACTGAATTCAATCCATTTGTGAGGTGGGGAGGTATAATTTTTGTTTGGCTGCATTTTAGTAAGTTCAGCCAAACTGATTTATGTGAAGCCTCCAATTATCTTTTCAGTATGCCTCTGCCAGAAATTTTGTTACGGAAACATTCTTTTAATTTCTCCCCCTATGGAAGGGATGATTAAGAAAAATCAGGTGCTAGTGGCAGCTGTACCTCAGGTTTTTCCTACCTGATTCTCTAGTTGTTTTGAGGATGACAGTTTATACTGCTCAGAAAGTAGTCTAATTTCCCAAAGATTAGTAATACTAAAGAAAGTTGAAGCAAACAATAAGCCACTCTGTGCCGAACCCCAGTCAAAACCACATGGTTCAATTCCCCTCTACTATTGGGAAGATAATTACTGAAACTTTGTTCATGTGAAGTAAACGAATTTTGAATCTTCTGGTATATTTAATTATTCAAGACTGAACCTTTGTTATTTTCCTTTAAAACAAAACAGTCCAGGTAACCCCCCATGGTACATTCTGAGCACTAATTACTTCCCCAAATCTCAGCACTATTTTAACGTGCTTAGTAATATGCTCTAAGTGTTATGTGGATTTATTAGCATGCCTTTATGAGAGCTTTCTCTTAACAAGATGTTTATTTTGCCAATTTACTTCTAGTTTAATGTTGCCTTTTTGTTTGTCTCTAAATGTACTGTTGCCTTAACCGAAGTACAGATTTTTTTTTAAGATTTGTGATATAGATCTAAATGAGTAAATCTTTAAAATATTGAAAGTACTTTCATACTAAATAGGGCCCCATTAATATGGCCCCCTCTATTCTGTGGAAATGGAATTTTTACAGCTTTGGTCATTATTCCCAGATAGCAAGGAAGTGTTGATTGTTCATTTTGAAGAGAGCGAGACAGTTTAAAATTATCAAAATATTTTTAATGCACATAAACTCTACATTTGAGTACAAAGTGATTTTTTTTAATTCTGAAGGACTCCTGAGGTTTTATTTTGCTACAATATGAAAATTAATTGTGACAATAAAGGCCATGATTACAAGCCTTTCACACTGTCCCACTGTGACAATTAGCTCCCAATTGTTAGACCATTTATTTATTAGTACATTAAGAGTTGGAGCTGTCTTGACTTGTAACTGAAAATGGATGATTATTGAGGTGGTTATGAACACAAAGGACATACCATGAGGTGTTTCATTGATTGAAGATATACCTATTTCAGGGTAATAGAGTTGGGTCACCTCTGATAAATTTCAGGAGCATTTTTATAAAAGAAGTCTAACAGGTGGCTTTCTTCCAAACTCTGGCATACACTGTTTTCTTTAGTAAGAACAAACTTTAAGAATAAGTGTATTGTTCATGAAGAGAGGCTGACATGCAGGCAGCGTGATCAAAGTGATTGTTTTTTCCTTGGGAACATGGAGTACTTGCCTCTTCCGGGAGAACAAGGTAAGGGGGATGTCCCTGAAAGTATGCAGGCTGTTTCCTAAAGAGCAACAAGGAGAATGAGGAAAAAGCCTCCATTAAACTTTCAAAGAGACGTGTTTCAAAGAGACTTGTTCAGTACTTACTCCCTCCCGTAAGAGTGCTGGAGCGCTATAGATGTCTGCACTGGTGGATAGAAAACCTCCAGAGATAAACAAGAAATTTGCTAGGCGCTTTCTGAACCACAGTCCTGAACTCCTGATGTGTTGTATTTGAAGCTTATCCCCCAATTTATCCCACAGAAGTATGCCATTTCTTCTTTCTAAGTAGTTTTTAAAATTTATTTTGATTTTTTTTACTCACTTGCTTTAGGGGCAAGATTTCTTAATATTTACCCTAAGTTTGTAGTTGAAGATGGATATAATAGTTAAGGATATACTGCATTCAAGACTGAGATCTCCTTTTTTCAGTTCCCTACTCAGCTGCCTATTAGCTGTGTGATCTTAAGCCAGTTGTTTCAACTATCTATGCTTTAGTTTCCTCAGCTGAGAAAAGGAAACAGAACTGATATTTAATGGCTAAAGGTAGAGGGCACTTAGACTAAAAGCAGACACATCTTCAGTGCATATGTGCTATCCACTATTATAATTTTTTTATTATTCAAAGTAATAATTTTGGTTAAATTTTTTTGAGGCTTATTGTTAAAGAAATGTATTTACTGTTTCTGATAATTAAATTTGTTACTTATGTTCCTTCACCTTTTAATATGTTGCAAGAATTTTCTTTATATTCTTAAAGATAGTTCTCAAGTCCATTTTAGACTATCTTTAAAATTCATCATACACACTTGTCATCAAAAGGGATTAAATACCTGAACCTAAGCACTTAGAAACTCCAGAAATAATAATCGAATCCCAAGAAAAGAAAATATATTGAGGGGCATCATAGCAGATGTTCACGTGCAGGTGTGGAAATCTTGCTCACACCTTATCCCCATAGAAAATCTAAGTCAAGTCCTGACTTGCAGAGGCTGTAGAGAGTAAGAGATCAAAAAAACAAAATATGTCCTGGTACTCTATGGATTTATTTAAATCTAAATTCTCACAGCATTCAGTAAAGGCTGAGACTGGTGATTGTTTAGAAAATTAGAGGTATAGCCTTGCTATAAAGTTGTTCTGCCAGATAAATTAATGGACTTAATTAACAAAAATATAAATGGCTCTACAAAGAGTAGACCAGAATTTAGATGAACAATATACCCAGAGATGTTCTTAGTTCTACTAGCGGGAAGTTCATCTTTGAAGGCCTCTTGCCTGTTCTAGACGATTCACATTCAGTAACATCTGGAAAGACTGTGATTAGAGTACATGAGTGATGGTGTACGTTTGCCCATAGAAAAAAATTGTCATGCCAGGCATTTTATTTAACCTGTCTAGGATTTCAGTTCCATCAAAGTTGACCTGGGTGGAAACCAACTTATATACTTTCTGTCCTTTCTCTTACGATGCTTTTCTCTTCACTCGGAAAGGGATTCATATGTAGAAAGCAGTCTTTCTCATTAGACTTCATACGCATTAAACAGTGCAGAATACAAAGTTATAATGGGTGAGTTAACATGCTGTTTCAAGATGTTAGAAAATCACCTTTTAGAAATAAAACCTTCAGGACCTTATGAAAAGCAGTCCCATGATACACCTTAAGATATTTGTTGACTTAATTGCATAAATCTGGCAATGAAGATTAGATTTCTACCTTCAAGCATTGATAGTCAAAGGCTACTGCAGATGGGGCAGGATGAGAATTTTCCCTTCCGGAGGTGTTTGTTACTCTCGCCTGAGTCACATTCCAATCATAGGCTTCAGGACCCCAAATGGCACTTCCAGGAAGCTTTACACACCGCTACCTTATTTCCAGGAAACTGAACTTTCGTATATTCAATAGGAAAGCGTTAAAAAGAGAAAGTTATAATTTGGTGGGTTCTTAAATCTTTTGAGACTGCATTAGGAAAACATTAAATCAGTTTGCCACACTACTGTCAGTGTGTACTCCAGAGCCAGGTTCTGTTCTGGTCCCCGCACTACTGTGTGCCTTTGAGCACCTTTCTTTCTTCATTGTAAATTGAATATAATAGTAGGGCCTCTTCTGAGAAGAGACGGGTACTTCAAAGATTAAAGGAGATGATTTAGTACTAAGTACTCAGTTCTGGCTCCTATAAAATACATCTATTCAGTTTGCCATTACATGTTTTTGTGTAGTAACAATACCACAAAGACTCTTTCAGCCACACCAGCTGGTATCACAACACAGTTCTTTGAAGAGTGTACAACTACCCAGCCCCTTTCCAAAGGCCCTCACGGCTGGAGGTGCTGGCAGGTCTTTGATGGAAACACTCACCATAGCTGTTAGCAGGGAGCCCCATGGATGGCAATTACCTGCAGATCAACTCTAGTTCAAGTTAAAAGCCAAATGCATTTTTTAAGTTGGAGGGAAAAGAAATGTAATCTATCTTCCTGGGGCCTAGAAGACCAAGGCATATGCCTACAAACATATTTACCTGCAAGAGCCATGACTGGTGGTCCACTCTGAGTCATGCAGTCCACTGCCCAGTAACTTTCTAGTCTTTGTGGGTCTAACTTAAGTATCTTATGACAAGTGCATTTCTTTCTGCTTTCCTGATACTTAAAGTCCTTTTCAAAACCACCAAGTTTAGTGGTGTTCTGTGTTCCCCAAGCTCTTCACTGGCATTTTTCTTCTTCAGCTGAAAAATCCCATTTAAACTCTCAAGGATTTGGTACTTGTCACCAGTCTCCTTGGTGTCAAACTGAGATTTTTGGTAATGTGACCCCCAAGAAATGGGTGGAAAAAAAGTAATACTTTTTGCACCTGGACAACCTCTAACTATACTTTCAGAAGCGCCCCTCCAGGATGGGTTGAATGATATGATAATCAACCTCAGGCCCCCACTTTCCACCGAGCCAGCTCTCGGGGGGGCTCACAGGCCAGCAGAATCACCATGGGTCTGTCCTGTGGAGCTAAGAAAGTCTGCCTGTCTTCCGTGGTTCCAGTTCTTCCCTGACTTTTGAATCAGGGAGAAAAAGTGTAAGAATCACCCAGATGGCATCTTCTGTGCCTCCCATTGCCCTCAGGAACTCCACCACCCTCAGGAGGCATAGCCGTTTTCTGCATCTTTGTCGTATTCCTGTTGTTCTTATATTCAGTTATGTGTTCTCTCAGTGGGTACCATGTGCCTTCTGTGTGCCTAAGTGCTGGCTGCAGAAGCTTTAGGCACGGCCCAGAACCCAGGAGCCCATCACTGCAGAGAAGCACCATTTGTGACAAGGGCTCTTAAGCAGTTCTTCAGGTGTATGGCGGTCTGGGGGCTGATCAAGTTCCAGCAAATAACCTGAGGGGGAGCGCCTGCCACTATCACTGTGGGCAACAGGGCTGCCGAGCTGTGCTGTACTGCCTCTGTAGGTGAGCACATTTATAGTGTATGCTGAGACCTGGCACTGACTTGTGCTTAAGAATTTCTAGATCAACGAGGAACCCCAGAAGAGATCTGTGAGCAACAGAAAGTCACCAGACAAAACCTTCAATCCCAGTTTTCATTTTTATCAGTCATTGCATTTCCCTACCATTACAGCCTTTTCTTTTGTAAGAAATGTTTCCAAAGTCACAAAGCTTTGATATATTAAAGGGAAAGAAATGAACCAGAACTTGGGAAGTTGGTTTGCTCATAGGAAAATTGTGGATTTTTTTTTCATTTGAAATTAATGTAAAAGCAGTTCCCCAAGTACAATAGAGACTTTATTTGTTTGTTTTTATAAATAGGCATTTTTTGAAAAGTGTAAGAAATGTGGGCCTCACTCTGATGCTTAACAGGAGGTTTGTGATTTTTTTTTCCATAACCTAAGACTCAGAAAAATGCAACAGTACAATACACCACTGATACAACAGTCTGATAGATTTATAAAATGTTTAGTGAATGTATTCTGCTTAGACTAGCAGGAACACCTGCTTCTATTATTCTATCACTGATAAAATGTAAATAGCTTATGTCAGTCATGCAGCTTGCATAAAGCCCCATAGTTTACTTGTTGGTCTGGGCATTTGTATGGAATTATATGGGGTTTATGTTCAATCTCTTCATTAAATGATTCAGTAAAATTATATGGTCATAAGTGGACAGTGACACCGTTTTAATCTGTTCATTTTATCTTTTCTCTCCACTCCCTACTTCTCTTGATTTCACTTCCTCCAGTATAAACTGAAAGATGTACCTTTGGGGATTAACTGTTTGTTATTGTCCATGGGTATGGTAGGCATCCAGATGGTCAGTCTGATATAATTTCTTTTCTTTTTTCTTTCTTTCTTTACCAGAGCAGTTTGATTTTGCTCCTGATCACTGAGAACTATAACTTAAAACCTAACAGTTCTATATCCTCCTGCTAACCAATTTAATTAAACAGTAGCCACCAATATTTGAGAACAAAAAGTACAACTTTATTCAAATGTCGTAGAGAATGATATAAAATACAATAATCTTGATGCTCAATGTTCCTCCACTGACTTGGGAAATGGAAAGATGCACTTTTTTCTGACTGGAAACACTCCCCTATTCTAGCTGACAGGACTAACAATTCCTGTTGCCAAATCGAAGTAACACCTGGTGTGTCATACTTTCATTGGCCTGAAAGACTGGGGCCCAGGGCTTTATAGAGGTATGTGTTCTTCTTGGTACACAGGTGAAGGCATTCTACTTTTCCTTAGAGACTAGGAAGAATAATGTTGAGGCATTATTTTCTCAGTTTATGGAAGGGACCTCTGGTAGCCAAGATCAAATACGGAGCACTGAACGAGGATTTTACTGTTGTGCTAAGTAGCACACTGAGGCAGAAATTACCCTCGTTAAGACAGAATTCTGTAGCAGGCACTGCTTCCCCAGACCTTTTCCTTTCCTTTAGGTCTTAGAGTGAACATGTGTTTTGTTTTAGACCAGTGATCTCAAATACTATTGATCTCTTCTTAACAATTAATAAAAAATCAGCTCATAATAAATATTTACATGCTCACTGAAATGCATGCCTTTTTAAATCAATGACCTAGGTTTTACACTTTTGGCTATCACACTCTTGAATATTAATTAGAGGCCACCTAACCTAGATGTCTACATTTAACAATCCCTGAAAAGGTTATATAATAGAGACTATGAAAATGACTGAGGAGTTTATGGAGAATGGTAAACTGTACCTTCTGGAATGAGAATTTTATACGATTTACTTAGTCACTTGATAAAACCAGCTATAGAACATGTTCAGCAGGCTCTGATACCCGTTCCTCCTCCCCAGAAGACAGGTAATAAGAATAAGGGAGTTTTCCTGTTCTGATCCAGTCTTTGTCTCACCTTGCTCTTGTTCTCCCCTTTTGTATTGTAATGCCTGCATCTATCCTTGGGGCCTATTTACTGAACCCAGAGAATGCTTACTCTTTGCTTTTGCACCTGCACAAGTCCTTGGTCTTGATCAGCTGATTTCCGTAGGCAGCTTTGCTTCTATGTTCTGCACAGTCGGTCGCTTGCTTTCCTCTTTGGCGGGAATGGCTGAGAAGGGCTGCATGTCGCTGCAGCTCTCTGTCTTAAGCACCTGCATGATCTTAGCCTGTGATCTTCATAGGCTGCATCCTTTCTGCACTGTTAGCATTTGGAACCACTGGCATGGGGGAGGTATTTTGAAGCCCTTTGGGCAGGCAAAGGCCATTTCTGAACAAAATAAAGCTGTAATTGGATATCCCACAGGGTAGAGCCATGATGCTATTTATGAAGGACATCTTTTTTTCCTTCCTGTGACCTTAGAAATATTCAAAAGAAGGTAATTCAGAAGTGTTTGATACTCTGCATTGGCTAATAAGTAATAAATATAAATCAAATGAGCAGTGATGGAACCATGAAGCTGATTACCACTGATAGATAGGGTGCACTGATATGGTCTGGCCAGAAGAGGTCTTTACTATAGAAGGCTCCCAGGAGGTGATGCCCAACTTCTTTTACTAACTCAAACTTCTAGACAAGCCTGAACTGTGTACATTATTTTGTGGATATTTTACTTTGTCTTAGGAAAAAATTTTAAAGAGAAAATTTTTAGGAAAAATCTTATAGGATCATGATTAAGATTCACCAAATTCCTGTTTTCCATTAACAGCAGGTGATTTGCACTGAAGTGTTGAAAAACCATCTGTCCACACCACTCCAGCACTCTGTTTAGCAGTCTTCTCTTGGATGGATAACACTTAACTCAGTCTTCTACTGAAGGAGTCTTGCACTAGCATTACTTTTATAAGACGGTCCCTTCATAGAAGGGTTACTCATTCAATCATGAATAAGAAGAGTAAAAAATGTCAGTGTGTTCAATTGAATCTGACTAGGCACCTCCTTTATTATATTTTGCTCCTGATAGCTGTTCCTCTATGCTCACATCTGCAATGGGGAGAACAGAGGCCACATACACTGGTTTTAATCAACTGCTCTATTTTGCTAACCCAGAACCACAATTTATGAATACCTTCAGAGTGTGCTTGAGGGGCAGACCCTTCTAATGGCTTGTTAGCTTAACAATAAATCACTGAAGCTACTAATTTGCCTATAAACACACGATCCCACAGGCATTACCCTACACAGTGCAGTTCAAAGGGTCTAATAATTGCCCTGTTCTTTTATAGGGAAATGTTTCAACCCCTGCTGAGACCCAGAAGATTAAGAATGTAAGGGGAAATAAAGCTTCATTCCCCGTAAACTTGGCTCAAGACCTACAAATTATCTGTGGTCGCTAATTGAACTCTTTATTTCCTCCTCACTGAAGCCCTTCAGTGGATGATGCATTTACATGGTTCTCTTTTCCCTCCACTGGATGATCCGTGTCCCAGTTCAGAGGCAGCATCATACCTTATTACTACTCTTCACAGAACTTACACGGCCATTACAAAGATTCAGCCAAACTTCTTGACTGTAGACCATCTGGGGAAGTCATCTCTTCAACCTCCACTGGATGGAGGTGCTTTCTGGTCTCGAGGGCCATTGGTAAAACTTACAAACAACTCAGGAAAAATGTGAAAGTATTCTTCTGAAAGGTACATAATTTCCTTTGAAACGATAACCTTTGATTCTTCAGGTCTAAATTAATACAATTCTTCTGCAGCACCTTTCAGTAAATTTCTTCCAATTTTTAATATTAATGGAATCATATAATTTATCATTTTTGCATCAAAAACATTCAAGTATCAGTAATGACATGTGGTTCGATTTAACAGAAATGGAGAGTGGCTGATTCTCAGTCTAAATGTCATTCTCTTGCATAAGTAAAGACTAATAAATTACTTTTTAATTACTTCTTTCACCTTCTATATCGAATGAATATGAGAACTAAACAGATTTCCCTATGACCTGTGGACTTTCCCTGCCTCTATAATTTCAGAGAGAAGATATAATGCAAGACACACACTGTGCTGCCATGCTTTTTGGCCAGGATACAGTCAAGAAACACAGAGGGTAATTGGTAGGTTGCTTCTCAGCAGCAGTGAACCTCATGTGAGTGGCTAAAAAGAAAAACAGAAACAACAATAAAATCTGAACACCAAAAATTGTTCTGACTTAGGAAAACAAGTTCATTTTAAAACAATGCTTCCTTCTTAAAGGTTGAATATGTAAGCAGGCAGAAAATAAATTCCAGTGTGGAAGTTACTAGAATACTATTCCATATAGCATTCTTTATTAATCACTCTAGAAGCATAATTCTTAATACAGTTTTAAAAAATGCTGTTTGAAAGATGTTGTAAATATACATGACTTCATTCAAGCAAGGAACTATAGCAATAAACATTCTTTCTCAAATTTTACCCCCGGTTTATCAATACTAGATTGTCCTTATTTATAAAATCTAATTATTTATACTTGCCCAATTATCAGGAGTTATCTCTCCAGGTCTTCACAGCTATCCTTTTAACTTTCCCTGCAAGAGTTAGGTCCTTTTCAGTCAGTTTGCCCTTCATTAAGGCTTGGTGGAAAAACATCCCCAGGTTGAATATTTCATCACTGGCCAAAAGATTACAGAGCATCCATGATTCAACCTCACCTTAACCCATGTTTGCTCTCATGCCATGGACGTGGAAAGGAAAGACAATAACTCTGCCCTTTTTTATCTGTTCTTTCTGGGAAACAGCCAAACATCCTTTCATAATCAAATGCCTGTATATCCAGAGGCCATTGGCCACCATCCAAACATTTATTGGTCATTGAACACCTTGCATGAGGTAATTTTCAATTATCTGATTAAACCGGAACAGCGTTCTGGTCATGTTTCCTTTGATTATAAATGTAGCTCATGTTCTTATTACTGTTAATAGCAGTGCTGGTGGGGTGGCAGCAGCTTGCTGGGCACCGTCCTGTAGGACAGGCTGTCCTTTGTCCTTTGTGGAGGAAGGCACCAGGAACAAAGAGGCTGAGGGTGGGACCACTCAGTCTGTTTATTTCAGGGGAGGAGGTCAGGGATGGGGAAATCAGTGTGACCAAATATGGTGTTTGTGTTGTATGGCATGCCAGACGTTTTTGAGATTTCTGTAATGGAGTTTCCTGGAGGAAGGTGGAGAATGCAGAATATCATGAGGGAAAATGACTATCATTGTGTTGTTGATACACAGCTTTATCTTTGGACACACACTTATTTTAAACAATAGCAAAACAATCCCACCAAGGGCCATTGAGAAGCATAAAACTTCTCATCCCAGAGCTTTTGAGTTCTTCCCACCAATACAATTGTTTAAATATTCTCTACTTTTGAATTAAATACTTCAATTACTTTTTTTGCCTAGTAATTTCAAGAATAGGGTCCATACTACAAGCTGTAGATGAAAATGTTGTAGGCTCTCCTAAGTTGGTGATGAGGGGTGTTGAGGACGCCCCACTGAGAGATGGTACACAGGAGAATAGCTCGTAAAGGAGGTAGCAGTATAAGTAGAAAATCTTAGTGCCTGTAATGGAAATTTGTCACAGAAACATAATTGTTTTCTCACTCTAGTAGCCTTTATACTAAAAACAACAACAAAGAAAAACATCCGATCCTATATGAGATATAGCTGGTTATTATTTAAATTAATACATGTTTTAGGTTGAAGAGATGATGGGATTTGTTTCATCTTGATTTACAATTTTAGTTGTCTTAATTTTCATAATTTTTAAAGTTGACACATCTCTTGTCCCTATATATAATTCTGTTGTTTTTTAGTAAAGCACTAGTTTAAACAGAAAAAATGATGCATAATATAATTAAATATTTCCCAGACTTATGTCTTTTGTAGTGCTGAAAAGAAGGGTTTATTCAGGTTACCAGCTTAATTGGAAAGTAGGAAGTGTAGAATGCTCAGTGAGATTCATTCATAAATTGATTTCAGCAGGGTCTGTCCCTGGGTCTTTATGCTTTACCCCAATTTAATACCAGAGAAAGGGGAAGAATGTGGACTTCCAGTGCTTACTAGAATAAAATCACATCATTCCGTACCCTAAGTGAATTTTACCGCAAAGCCCAGCACAGCAGGCACCTAAAGGACATATCACTGCCAAAACCTTGGACACACTAAGTATTTTGCAAGGAGTTAGTGTGCTAAATGGAAGAATGCATCAAGTTTTGAATGACTGGGGAATTTCACTGCCCTCTTGGCTCTGTTGGCAGTCCCTCGTGGAGTTGCTGTTCTGTTTTCTTCAAAATTACTGCATAAATAAAATCAATTTATAAATATTTATAAACTTATTTCATTAATCCTTTTCTGGTCTAGTGTCATGAAGCTGCATAAGTCCAAAGAATTAAAAATAATAAATAAAAGAGACTCTTAAAGGAATCTCCCTGTACTAAAATTTACCAGATGTGACCAGGGTAATGTAGCTTTTCTGCTCATAGTTAAATTTCAGTGACAGTTAAAGTTTCCACAGGCTTGGAATGGATGTAGTACATTTAGCTTATTTAAACTTTTCACAGACTCTTTGGCTCTGGCATTGTTCTTCCACCCTTTCTGTGTCTGTCACAGTATTTCACGCTCTTTTCCCTCACATCCAAATGATTGCTGCCCACTCCTAAATTGTGTCCTGTCTTCCTGCCTTCAGGTGCTGGTTGATTTAGCCCATCCTATACACAGTCCTTGGATTAATAACTAGCATACACTCATTATTTTTAATCAAACTGATTTAGACAACAAAAAAATTCATTACTACCATTGCAGTTCAGATTTCTTTTGTAGATATTCAAGGTTCCTTCCATAAGGTCATTACAAAGTTGGGTCCAAACCTACCTTGTGATGCTGGAATAAAAAATACCAACTGTGCTCAGCGTTCCTGGGTCTTTGTGGATTTTAGTGATGTGCCCTCTGAGCCCAGACTTAGCATCAATCCTTAGTGCTCCAGGTTACCACCCTGTCAGTGGAAGCTCACATTTTGGCTGAAACCAAGTTTCCATCTACATTCTAGCCCAGTGTTTCTCACCCAGGGATGATAAGTCCCTCCAGGAGATATCTAGCAATGTCTGGACATGTTTTTATTTGCCAGAACTTGGGGAATTGCCATAGGATCTAGTGGGGAGAGGCCAGGGATGGTGATGGACCCAGGACAGCTCTAAAATGTTCCAGCTCAGTACGTCAACAGTGCTGAGGGGGAGAAACTCATTAGCTCTGTCCCTCCCTCTGATCTTTCTATACCTCAGTCCAGCTCTTGTAATATGGTCACTGCCCCTACTTAAATACGCCTCGCTTTCTCCACTCTTCTTTTCCTTTGCTCGGGACATTTTTGGTTTGCAGTGTCTTCCCAACTACTCACAAGTGCTTAGTTTTAACCTACTGAAATTCCTCCCATTCTTTCAAACTCAGCTATATGCCAGCTACTCAGAAAACAAACAAAAAATCCTTCCCTGATGATTCCATTTGACAGTGATGCCCTGTCTTCTGAATTCCTACAGTGCTTGGTCTTTGCCTGCAGTCTGATACTATTATGGCAAGCCGCTCTGTGGGGTGGTTATCTGTTTCTTATTTCCCATTTTAGATATTTAGGTGCTTCACAGCCTAATGTACAATGTTAGGTCAACAGCATGGTACCTTGAAACTTTGATTCAACGCCCTTATAGTCTTGTGTATATTTAATCATAGCAGAATCACAACGTGGGATTTATCCTTTTTCAGCTAACATTGTAATATACTTTTTTCATATTGCTGCAAAGTCTCCACAATTATTTTTTAATAACTATATAATAATATTCAATCAAATTGATATGCTGTAATTTACTTAACTAGTTCCCACTCACTTTGAAGTTATCTGAATCTTATTTTTTGACAAAATAAGTAATACTAAATTGATGATCTTTGGTATGTAGCTTTTTTTCCCTCTTTCATCTGCAGCATTCTCTTTGAACCAATTCCCAAGGTATGGTCCAAATGGTCTGGCATGTTTTTATTCCTAGTGATATGTATGGCCCAAATTTTTCCAAAGTGATTTACCAGTTTAAATTGCCAGTGACAATACTTAAGCAAAACATATACTTGAAAGAGTCAGAAGGCCTAAGTTCAAGTGACATTCTGATCCTCACTAATCACATGGTCTTAGGCAAACCACTTAATCTGCTTGATCATATTTTCTTACCTGTGGAATGGGGATAATAAACCTGCATCATAGGGCCATGAACATTAAATCAGATATCATCTTTGGAAATCAGTTGTAAACCATAAAATTATAAAGTTCATTCAGTAAGTATTTAAAGATGTCTGTGTGTCACATTCTGTACCAAGAATTAAGGATACAGAGATGAACAGAGTCTTAGCTTCAAGGAATTGTGAGTCCAGTGCTGTGTAATTATCAAAATTGTATTTTAGGTACAAAATGGAGACGAAATTACCTTTTATAAAGTACAAGAGGTTGGAAATAAGGGTTTTCCATGTAACAGAAAATATGTTTGAAAAGCCCACCAATTTAATAAGATCATTGTTAGATTTATTTTAATACTACTTGGTCAGTTTAAACTCTCTGGCCTAAATCAGAACTGCACTTCCTTGATGGAATATATTTTTAGTGGGTTTTTTCCTTATATGTTATGACAGCACTTTCCTTATTGCTACACTCAGATGTAAATTTTTGATCTCCATTTCCCATCCCCCACCCCCCGGGGAAAATCCAAAGCCTTTTTTTTTTAAAGTTCCGTTTGCTACTGATGTCATTTCTCTATCCTTTCCTGAGCCACAGGTCTCCAGAAGCTGCACGAGGACATGGCCCCTCTTGAGGCCTTTTTGTGACTCTCCCGTCCAGACTGCTTTGCTTCAGGGTAATTGGGAGTATTTAGGAACTCCAGCATCCTTAGATCTATCTTTTGGAAATAGATAATGATTTTTCTGCCTTCGAATGTAGAAACCGAGAATGAGCCCTTAAGCTCCTCATTTCTGAGCTTGCTGGGCATCGGAAGCTGAGGATACGGAAGTAGCTGCAATAAAATTCATCAGATCTGGCAGCGTAAGGCTTGCTGGTGTGAGCAGACAGCACAACAGTTCTGGTCTAAAGACTGGAAGCCACAAAAACAGGGAGGCCACCAGCAGGTGCAGTTTATATGAATGAGGACAAAAATGTTAGCACTCTTTGCTCCTGAGAAGACTGCAGGCTGGTAGAATACAATGTGTCCTTTCTGTCTGATCTAAATTCTGTCCTCAGCTACTTGATTGGCCTAATCAGATTTTAAGGATTTTAGAGAAAAATTCCCTTCTTTCTGGATTGAGCTCTGGAGGAAAGCCATCCTGTTTGGGCCTCTTCCCCCTTATTGCTGTTAGAAAGCATCTATAATTCTTGACTCATTCTTTTCATCTTAGGTCATAAATGAAAATCAGCTTTTCTTTTCTGATGAGTATCTTCTCTTTCCTTCATCTTTATTTTCCTCAGAACCAAGTGAAACAGATTATATCTTTAGTTAGAGGCCCATGTTATGAGGATTGTGTAATATTTCCAGGCATTTTACCTACATGTGGAAATAAAAGCAAGCTTACAGACTGCAGGTCTAGAGGAAAGAGTAGGGACATGAGGTTAAAATACCTCCCACAATTCACTTCATTCCAGCAGCGAAGATTTGTTTTCTTTTCCTTACTCTGAGTCAGCAAAAAATAAGATGAAACAGAAGTGAAGTTGGTAGAGAGGAATATAAATTTTTGTTAATCTCTTGTCTTTTTCCTTTTCTTATTTTAGATATTAAATTATTGGGCATTCCTATGAGATATAATGAAGGGCATTTATTTTATAAATCTTATCAAATAAGGTGTTTTTTTTGTTGTTGTTTTCTGATAAACCTAGAGCATCAATTAGTAGGCTCCGTCAGCTACGTCATGAGTGGGTCAATGACAAAGAGGTAAAATTTAACCTCAAATTGAAAACCTTAATTTCTATACCAAGCATTTCTGCTTCAACACACCTATGTTTCGTCCAGTACTGGCTGTTTTTACTTCAAGCCGAAGAAACAACTGAAGCTTTCATCTACAATGCTTTCTAAACCTTCCTTATAGAGCTTTTCTTTAAATTTCTTTTTGAGAATTTAATTGTTGATTGCTGATAAGTGTTGCCCTGGCACAAGCACTATACCAGAAATGCTGCCTTCTCAGAAAAGAATACCTCGAGTGAAGGGAGGACAATTTGAGGACAGGCGGGGCTGGATCTCCTAGTGGCCTCAGGCTGGGCAATTTTATTCTGACACTGTCTACCCTATAAGAATTTCGGAAACCAATCAACTTGTAAACAATAATGATGGTGCAGAATTGCCTCTAAAGTCTAACATTGCAGATTTCTAAGGTAAAAACAGATAAGAAATTTGAATGGTAGAATACCCTTCTCCCCTCTCCTACCCACCAATACCTAGAATATGCCAAAAGAAAACCCTCTCTTACTTGTGAAGTATAAATCCAGTGCCCTAGTTTTTCCTGAAATATGTCAAACATATTTCATCAACAAATCTATTTGGCAGCCAAGATTCATAAGACTATGCTTATGCCTGTGCATATGTTACTCATGCTATAGGGGAACAACTTCCATGCCAAGCCCGACAGTTGTATTTAAAGGATCGCAACTTCCCTCCATACAATCCCCTAGACAGGGATTATCTGTAATTTTTATCTCTAAGTGAGAGCTTTCTCATTCTCACTGTTAACCTTGTTGAGGAGATTCCATCCTTATCAGGTGATTCTTTACATTATTCCACAGACAAAATATTTTGGGGTCTCACCTTGACCTCATCAAAAAATCCATGAACTCTACAAGGGAACATAAACCCTCACAGGCAAAGGACAACAAGTAAACACTCTTAAAAGTCATGTCTAGTTAGTATTTAACAAGAACAAAACTATTTTTTTCCTTGTTATTCCTGGATTAGACATTTTCTAGCCTTTCAATTTAGCTACATCCTTGCCCCTTTGAGCAAGCCTTCTATTTATTTCTGTCCTTTGAAATCTTTCTGTCCAAATCTTATACTTTCTTCAAAGTTTGTCTAAAAGCCCATTTGCCTTCAAGGAGATTTTTTTTCTGATATTGTTAATCCTACATTATAGTAAACATTTGCTTCAGTCTTCTCTCAGTAGAAGTCTGCATGTAAATCAACCTGGATGTAAGTCACGTGCACAGATACCATACTCTATTTAAGACATACTAGGTCTCTTGCACCAACCTGTTGAGTAATCTGTGTCTAAAATAAATACTCCTGTTTTCACTGTGGTTTCTCCATAGCACAACTCCCTCATATATTCCATCCAAGGTAATCATGGTCCCACATGTAAAAATTTCTTAGTCCATCAGTTCTATGTATCTGACTCCGTTCAGGACATTCATTTCTCTCCTTCCTGGCAGTGCATATCCTTGGCATTGTACAAGATGATTCTTCCATTTTGCCTTTTCTAGAAAGTTTCTCTTGATTAATCCTAACTCTTTCAAAAACATTTTGAATTTGGTTTCCTTCACTCTTATCATCGCTCTCTAAAATATAAGTCTTGCTTGGAGTGAAGTGTTCTATTTAATTGCTCTTTTGGATTGTACAATACCCAAGTTTCTTTTAGCTCTATTCCATAAAGCTCCCAGGATGTCTTTGTTCGCAGCTTATGGGAGCACCTCTGCAGCTAACCCCTCTCTTCTTTTTGTAATTTTAAATCAATCTCTGCACACATTCAGCATACAATCAGTGCTTATGAACGAACTCCATCTTCCCAGATGGGAAGCTGCAGAAGATGGCTTAAACTTCAACATGCACTATTTAGGTTGAACATAGGGATAAATTCCCTGGTAATAAAATTGATTGAAGGTGAGAACTAGGTATTGAAGAACAACAAGGACTCTATTCCCTTGAGATCTCTAAAGGGAAAAAAATAATTTATCTTGGATGGAGTCAGGGCACTAGACTAGAAGATGTACTGAGATTTTATCTGGCTCCAGGGTTTTATTAAAATCCTTATTGATAACACTACTTTCATAACATGTTTCCAGTTTAATTTTTTTCTATTTAAAAATACAAAATAAAAATAACATAAGAAATCTTACATTGTTTTTAGAATTAAAAACAGACTTTGAGTAATTAAAATATGGAGGAACCACATGTTTCTATGATATATTTGTCCAGCACTATTGAGTACATTTTATTTCATTTGCTTGCCTTCTTTAAAAATCCTAGGGAAAAATACAGAAAATGTTCTTTTTTCCTGCCTAGCAAGTGACATCATTTCTATTAGAGATGGATTCTTACTCCACCACAAGAACTGTTTGTTGTCTTGTAGAAATCAGAGAAATCCAATAGTTTCTTTCTAGAACTTAACCTTTCCTCGTTGTGGGTGTTAGTGTTTGTGCCTACTTGCATATTTCTCTGAGCTTTAATTTTTTTCTCTTCTAATTCATTGACTTTTTGGTTGTTTCAGTATGGTTTCCAATTATAGCAATGAGGGTTCTGGGGAGAAAAAAAGTTCTAACTGCCAAGGAGATGAGACCGCAGCTTTGCTTTCCTGAATAGCTGTTATTTTTATATGATTTTCATTAGGGAAATGATGCTAAAAGTTGGAACTTCATACTTGCAGGGAAACGTATGCAAGATAATAAAATTAAGAAACCTACTCAGGTTAATTGATATAGAATTTATAAATAAAAATTTAGCAGGTGAATCTATTTTATCTTATCTAAGATTAAGGAACATTGCCACTGATAGCTAGAACTATTACATGCATGTTCCTGGAAAATCCTTAAAAATCACATAGTTATGAAATAAGAGTTCTGAATTGGTAGCCATTAAACCCTCTGTTGTAATAGGAATTGTCACCTTCCTGATAATACCAAAATAGAGTGGGCTAACTCATATCCTCTAAAATACAACTGCAATGTAATAACAGCTTGTTCTGACATGGACACTTCCCTATTCCCTTAGAATTCCATGTTGACATTGCATGATACTGCATGTGCTTAGTGTAAATTTGCCATTCCAACTCTGATTATTTTCTAAGTGTGGAAAGGTTAGCAGGTGTAAAATAAAATATCCTATTGAAACATTTAAAGGAAGATGTGTTTGGATTCATACTGAATTTTTCCAATTATTCACAGGAACAAGGGCACCAAATCCGTTATTTTTTAAACTTGTTGCCACATTAAACATTATTTCTCTCCTCAAAGCTTCATAGGCCAGTGATCTTGGTGCCTTACAAAATGTCATCTGCCCATTTAAGGACAACTTTTAGAAGTTGTATGGCAACCCAGTTAGTATCAGAGTTTTTCTGAAAAAGATGAGATTTTACTGAAGTAAAGGGGAGCAGAAAAAGAAAGAAGCAATAATAAATAACACTATTGTTACTGGTAACATAACCTGTTTTTAAAAACAGAACTATTTTAAACCTTTTGACAGGGGACTTCTATGTGTCTTCCACGGCATGTTTTCCTTCTTATTGATGGTTTCAGTTCCCCTAGAATTACACACACACACACACACACACACACACACACACATATGCATGCTTTACTAATGCTGAAAGTTTGTAAGAACATAGATTATTAAATATCAAAAGACTAACTAAAGCAATTCACAATTCAGGATGTGTTTTCAGAAATCCACTTCTAATTACACATAAAAATTAGTTCAGGAGGATTCAATAAAACTGATATTTACCTAAAACTTTACATTTATGTCCTTCATGAGCATCTCCCCACCTAATTTGTTGCTAGAGCTCCACAGAACCTATAAAATAATTGATGTGGGCCCAGTTTTGCCCTGAATCTCCCAGGGAAATGGCTGATAAGCAGCAAGTTTACAAGCAGAGGAGAGGAAGAAGGACCAAAGGCTAAGCAGCTTTTCGCCCGGACACCTGCTTTAGAAGAACCCAGAGTTTGCCAGAAAGAATGACGACAGATGACATGGGGTCCCCCAAGCTTGGATGCTACCAGTAGTGGGCAGTGTGTGAATAACTAGTCCAGAGAATTTCCACACAGATGTTTTCTGAGGCACTGAAAATAAACTGTTTATTTTTTAGGGACAGTCCAGGCTGTCAAATCTTTTTACAAACATTTCTATGGACTCTTTGCTTCCTCTGCCTTACATTCCTTTCTATAAATATATTTGTATTTCTCTGTTGATGACTTTTAAAAGGATATATTAATATAGTTGCAAGATTTCTATTTTTTTGCCTATTTAGGATGTCCTCAGGTTTTTATATATATATATATTGACTGGGTGCAGATGGGAGAGAAATGAGAAACGCTTAGGGAAAATCCTTTTGGAATTAAAACACTTTCATTTGAATATTTCCGTGATCATTGATCTTCCACACAGGACCCCATTTATCACTTTAGACAGCCCTGCTCTTGCTTCTGTTTCTTAATATGTTACCAGAGGCTTGTCCTACTGTATGCTAATCAGTTATTTTAGCATAAACTCTCCTTTGTTCATCTGTTATCAATTATTTAAGCACCACCTACCATGGGTCAGGTGCTATGGATTATAAAGAATAAGATAAAAGCTCTCTACCTACAAGGTACTTATAGTCTAGTTGGAAAGACTAATCATATGTACAAAACAGCAATACAGTGTTATAAGCTCCAACTTAAATTGCTGTTGTAAGGCACTAAATTCCACATTATAAAAAATGATGAAACTCCATTATGATTATGACAATCAGAAAAAAAATAAAGGCTTTAAATAGGAAAAAGTCCACATAACTGGGTTCATCTAAGCTTTGCCTAAAGGTAGGCTAAGGATAGTATGATGAAGGAGAAAGAACGAGTATGGATCATGTTAGGGAATGGGACCAAGGTAAGAATAACTTTTTAAATTAATTAAATTTTTAAAAAATGTAAGTGTAAGATCCACCCATTTTCTCAATGTATACCTGAAAACTATCTATGTTTTACATAGTAGAATGCTTTGGTATTTCAGAACCATAAAAGCTGTTATTTTTGTGAGTGATGGCTAAAGAAAGTCACAGGAGAGCAGACTTCTTAAGAGAAACCTCATGAAAGGCTGACAGAAAAGGAAAATCTTAATTTGCATTTTTTGTAGGAGTTGTTTCTTTAAACACGTTTCTAAAAAGCTTTTGGTGAAAAATTCTTGTTTAATGATTGTGAATGAGACTAGAGGAGAAGATAATCTTTCAGATAGGAAAATAAGAAGATAAAGATATATTTATTTTTTAGAAGGAAATCTTCTACTTTCTGGATAATTAAAGTGTTTCTATCTGATAAGTAGCTGCATGTAACAATTTCCGGGTCTTATGATAATCTGGTTGTCTTATTTTAGTGATGAGAAAAAGATGTAAGAAGAGCTGGCTCCTGAAATGGTGAGAAACTGAGTGGGAGAGAATTCTTGAAACATAGGTGTAGGGGCTGCAAGAGCATTTGGTACCCAAGTGGCACCTGTTCGGAGTGGGAGAACATTCTAGGGTCTGAAAGTGGTTTGCATGGAAAACAGACTTTCAGACTTCTTTTTTTCTGAACACTAAAAGCTTAACTTTAAAATGCAAGGTATTTGTCAACAGTATCTGAAATACCGGACTGGAGGCAAATGTTCCAACATATTTGTTTTCTTACAATTAAAGCTAAGCTGACATGTTGAAAAGATGGTCTTCAAGGATATTCAGAGGCTGCTAAATTTTTGTCAATAATTAGCCTTCTCTTTGCTTTTTAGACAAGGAAGTTGTATTTTTTTTCTCCTCACATTTGCCAAGTTAAGGATTTTCACTTTTAAATTTCCTCATCCTGGTGTTTGCATTTAAGCATTTCAAACAGACTCTTCACCCTCAGCCACCATGTGTAGTGTGTATTGCATTTATGCATTCAACTTCTTACTCAAGTGATGCTATTTTTTTCTGCCTCAGCCTGACAGCCACTAATAATAACACATGAGGACAGTCAGACAAAATGAAGACAAATGCTGCTTGTCGCAGCAGAATCATAATGTCTCCAGACTCAGTAAAGACAGTCTAACTGTATGTGGATGCTCTTTATAGCTTATTTAGACCTGTGGTTTTTCCCTGTGGTTTTTTTTTTTTTAAAGCACAAACATTGTGCAGAAATACATTAAGGCAACATATGGGCCTGTTAGTTAGCCAAAACAATGTGGAACCATGGAGAATAGAGATTGCAAAGCACAGATGGATACTGTAAAAAATTCATGAGTGGCATAACAGATCTAAAAGGTAAATTTTAGTCAAAATTCAAGTGGAAAGCATAGGAAATGCTTAAGAAGTTGGCTTTATGAGGTTTTTCAAATCACACAAGATGAAACATTGTGAATATTCTACAGATTTGTTTATGCCATAATGTGAAAATCAGAGCTCATCATTCAACAATAATTATGTCTATATAGATTCCTGCCATCAGAAATAGATTGCTGATAAACAATAGAGCTTTGCTTCTATTTGACGTAAATGCTGCAGTATTAAATATCCATATTATTTCCAGCTCAATATTAGAAAGTGTCAGTCATTGTGACAAGCCAGAGAAGAGTAGCTCATTGAGCCGTCCTCTGTGTAACCAAGTGCTGTCGAATAACCAGTTTTCATGTTATGCTACTTTGTTGTTAAAATTGAGTTCTAAGCAGCAAATTGGAAAATCATTTTTCCCTTTTACATTTGGTTCTTTTAACCAAAACTGAAGCCTCAAGAAGATGCTGGGTTTTATGTGCACATAATCAAGATGCACCTCAGATATAGCCAAATACTTGTCTTTTGATATTGTCATCACTATATCTCATCATTTTTGTCTCTTCTTAGGAATAATTCTCCAAATCCCTGAGACCAGCTCCAATAAAGGTGTGCCCTTGATCCTCATCACAGCCAATATCATTCGTAGAACTTCCTTAAGAGCAGTTCCTGAGCAAAAGAATTCTACCTAGTGAATAATTAATTTGGTTCCTAAATTTCCAGTGGAGTGAAATTTGGAGAAAAAAAGACTGTTTTTTATATATGCAAAGGAAACACGTCCCACTTCGAAGCTTTCAGCTGTCTAGTTGAGAATAATGCCATGTTGAAATCAGGTGTGTTTTGTCATTTTGTTGTTAGATAGCAAAGCCTAGTAAACTGCTCTGTGTGAAAGTTTAAGTGATATTCAGAGTGATCCACTAGATACTTTATAATCTTAAAAACTGTGTAGACAAGTTGCATTGGACTTTCTTTTTTATACTTAATGAGATTACAGAAGAAGAGATTTACAGAGGGCCCTATTATACCTTGAAAAGATACCAGTACATTATCTAAACACCAGGAATTTATTTGGTACTAAGAAGAAAGATGGTTAAATTTAAAAGATATTATGGACAGAAAGCAAATGAGATCGCTTACTGAACCAGACTAATTTTTTTTTTCCCCCTGTAGGTACCATAAAACAGGGCAGGTTTTGGTAGCTGTCCCTCCTTTCTTGGCATTAACGCCACTGCCGGGACCTTGAGACAGCAAATTGAACTTTCTGATAGTTGTCCTAATAGCTCTTTCAGGCGGTTTTTGGTGTCCTTAGTGAATTAAAGTTTGCATTAGTGAACCCAATGAGCAGCGGCCAAGACTAATTCTCGGCTCTGTATGACATTTCACACATTGTCAATTCTTAGTAAGTGTTATACGATAACATTTTGAGATCCTCATCTGAGAGTTGATGGGGAAATATCAAATAGTATATATGAGGTTTGCCAACTAAGCTGAGCCCAGTTCAAAAGTATGTTGTAGGGGACAGTAAGATGGCTGTGTTGTGTCTCCATTAAATGAATGAATGACTTCTAAAATTTTTCAGTGAGGTGAAAAAGATGCCAAGCAAAAAAAAAGAATGAAGAGACCGAGAAAGAGAGGAAGAGGTAAAAGGGATAAAGTAGCAGATATAGAGAGAAAATAGATCTGCCTTCTTTATTGATTATACCTCCTATCCCTATAGAGATTCTAAGAAGAATGTGGAAGTTGTGAGATGTATTAGAAATATGCACATATGTGCATGTTTTTATATTTGCATCTTCTGTTAAAATGCAAGCTTCTTGAGGGCAGGATCACCTTCATTCATTGCTACATCTCCAGGACCTAGAAGAGTATCTATTACAGAGAAGATAGTGAATATTCATTGAATGACTGAATTTCTTAAAAGGCAATTTCCATATGTTCCCACTGTTAGCTAAGGAATACAGATTTGTTGATATCTCTTTAAAAGTGTTAGTTCAGTTAATATGTAGCAGCTAAAGTTGGTACAAAGTAACACATTTCAGGTCAAAGAGGTACCATTTGAGGTGGGTGAAGAGAAATGGAATTGGAAACTTAAAATTCAATAAAATGAGTGTCTTCTTTCCTCTGATAGAGGAAACTGAATGGTCAGGTCATTTGGTTTGTTCAGTGTATAAAATACGCTGGGTGGGGAACAATCTAGTATCTACCTTGGTAGAGGCATACTTAATACTGTGGGGAGCAGAGTTCACTGGACATTATGAAGGCAGGTGAGAATTTTGTATTAGCAGTTCGGTGGGCAAGTTAGGTTGCCTGAAGAAGTCAGGAATTATAATTTCAGACCTAGGTAACCAGAGAACAAAAAGGGTTTAGTGATGATTAAGACATATCCCTGATGACCATAGTCTTTTTTGCCTTTTTATGGGATTCAGATTATTTAATTTTGCTTAATTTGTGCATTATCACTAGATTCACTCAAGGGAGAAGTAAGATGTAATTGGTTGCATTTGACATTGTCTTTCAACACAAAAATTTTGCCCAAAAAACCTTGCTGAAAGTCACCAAAAGTAGAACCTGTAACAGGAAATTCATATTTTTATTCTGATCCCACCTTGACAAATGTCAGAGTGGCATGCTTGAGAAGTTAATATACATGTTAATATCCACTTTATTCATTATTCCTTGCATAATATAGATATTTAAGAAAATGTGTCTTAATTCAACAAATGTATTTTGAGCACATATACCAGGCATGGAGAGATTGTGTGAAACAGTAATGGTCCTCATGTGTCTTTTAGTCTATGGAGAAAAACAGACTTTAAACAAATAATCACAGATGTCATGGATGTTAAGAGAATGGTGCTATAGAAGTTCATAGCAGAATTTAACTTAGGTCAGAAAAAGTTAAAGTAGCTTGACAGGATCAAAGAAGTTTGGTATAGTTAAGAGGGAGTGACTTGAAAAGAGAGCAACTTATTTTCCTTCCTTCCTTTCTTCCATACTTGAATATTTAGCAAGTATTATTTGAATGCAAGCAATGAGTCAAGCAAAGTGCCCAACTCTAGTGAGCAAAAACAAACACTAAACATGGTTCTCATGAGGAGACGAGACCCTCATTAGACTATCATATATGAAAACAAAATTACAATTTTAGCAAATGTTCCCAGGGAGAAGCAAATGATACTGCATGAGCCTGAGCTGGTTTGGTCTGGTTTGGAAGGTCAAGGTTCCTTGAGAAAGTGATACCTGAGCTGAAATCTGAAGGGTAATCAGAGGTAGCCAAGAGTGGGTGGGGTGGGATAGACCACCTTACACAAAGAAAATAGCATGAGCAAGGGCCTGATGACCGGAGGAAGCATGACAAATATGACAAGTGAAAAAGAAGGTTAAAGTGGCAGGAGCTGAGTGAACAAAATGGCTAAGATGAGAGGCTGACTGGGGACAAAGATGTATAACCTTGAAGGCCAAGGTTTGGATTCCAGATTAAGGGCAAAGATGCCTGTGATGGATTTTGAGCAGCATGTTGTAATCGAATACAGTTCCTCGGTTTAATAATGTGTGTAACTGTTAATTACTGTGTTGTATGTTTTAAACTAATATAATACTGTATATCAACTATATCTAAATTTTTTTAAAAAGCTCCTCAGACTATAGTCAGAGAGGCAATTAGACAGTGGAGAGCCTGGAAGGCAGGATGGGGGAGGCGGAGGCTTGAGGTTATCTGGGTAACGCAGTGAACTCGTCTGAGACTGGGAAAGGTGATGGGACTGGGAGAGGGAATTGGCTCGAGATATTTAAGGAATGTGACAGTTGACAAACAAGAGGATAAAAGAGAAGTGTCTATGGGTGATGCCCACAGTTCTCACTTGGGCAGTAAGGAAGGGCGGTGCCAGTCCATGAGGTAGTGAATATGGAGGAAGAAGAGCGTGAGTAGTTGGGTGGGAACCATGAATCCAATTTGGTCCATGTGGAGTTTGAGGTGTCTGAGGCATCAAGTGGAGCAGAAAGCACTTGCATATTGGTGCCTGGAGACTCACGGGGAAGACTGGTTAAGAGATACAGGTATGGGAACCATCTTTATAGAGATGTGATCGAAACAGTGCAGAGGATGGGTGAGAATGAGGGACCTTATGTAAGGGGAGAAGAGGTGTGACTTCAGAATAATGAAAATACCTTAAGGGCTGAGTAGGGGAAAGACCTGGAAGTAATAGAGAGGTAGGAAGAAAACCAGGAGAAAATGTCAGTGCCAAGAGAAGAAGTGTTTCAAGAAAATGAGGGGTAAAGTGTCAATTGCTGTAGAAAATTAAATAGGACTAAGCCTGAAAAGCATCTCTTAGAATCAAGAAGGTTATGGTGAGATCCTGATAAGAATATTTTTGGCAGAGCAAAAAGTGTGCCAGTCATATTGGGATGGGCTGAAGGGCCACCAGGAGATGTGAAAACAAAGGACACCTGCCATTTAAAAAATCATCTTTAAATGGAGAGCAAGGTAGGGTTCTACTTAGAAGAGGAAATGGAATTGAAAAAGGACTTTTTAGATGTCCAGTAGTTGCTGAATTATTTGTATTTGCACCTAATGGAATACCTCATTAATGGTGACTTCATTAAATCTCTTTATTATTTATCTCATATAATGAGATAAATAACTTATCTCACATTTTGGAAAGATTTATCTCACATAATGGAAACTGATGGATACAGGGGTCCTGCAGTGGCTCAAAAATATATTCCAGCCAGGTTCTCACTGTGTTTCTACTCACCATTCTCTTGTACTTTTTGTCCTTGGGCTTGACACTTAATGGACACTAGCAGGCTTCTTTAATTCCATATTACTTCATTCAAAGCAAAAACAGGAAAGCTGATCCTTGTATTTATAACTTGTTGGCTACAACTGAGTTATTTGCCCATTATAAATGAAACATTATCAGAAGAGAATGTGATTATCAAGCATGATTCTGGCCAGGGGTTCTCAAAGGCTGGTCTCTGGACCAGCAACATCTGTATCCCATAGGCAACTTACCATAGAAACAAACTCTTGGATTCCATCTGTCAGACCAAATGAGAGACTCTAGGGTAGGGGAATGCTAGGCAAATCCAATACATTTTTAAGTTTTGAGAACCATAGGTTTAGACTAATCAAGACATCCTTTGGTGCTGGGGAGAGGACTCGAGTTCCCTGAGCATATTGCTTTCTTAGGAAGAATGGAGCAGGGCTGCTGGTAGACACAGGAAAGTGTCAGCCATCCTTGACTTTCCACATTTAGAGGAAAGAGCCAGTAAAGAAAGAGGATGAAGCTAAAAGATAACTGAGAGGGAAAATGAGAGTGGAAGAACTTCATGAACTCAGCTAGAGGGAATGGCCTTCCCTGAGAGGATATTGCCTGCGTGTTAAGAAGAGAGCTTGAAGAAAAGGGTGGATGTAGAAACAGAGACTGTGGTAGGGAGGTTAGAGGTTCTTCATATTGGTCTCTGGGAATAGAGGTAAAGTCGTCTGCTGGGAGGGGGAGGTGCAGGTAGAGGTAAGATCTAAGGGAACAGAGAAGGTTTAACATACTTGTGGAGAAGGGTAGTTTACTAACCTGGAACCTATTGGGATGTTTATATGATTGTAAACCTGCTTGAGGTTGGTAACCTGAGTTCAGTGTGGACTGATCTGGCTGGTTGTGTGATATGTGCTTAAGGGGCTATAGCTCGAGGCTCAGATTCCTCTAGAGTTATAGTTTTGCCAGAAGGATGTGGCAAGGTCATAGGCAAGCATGTTTAGGATACTGTAAATAAAGAGGTGGAATTGATGAACGAAGCAGTTCACACTGAAGTGGGGTTGGTGAGCAACAATGGGGTACAAGGAGGGGTTGGTACATGAACTCAAAGCCAACGTGCTTTTTCCACTTTATGCATTTGGTAAGAACCATTCTGAAGAATAGACCAAACTGTTTCCACATTCTCAACTAATAAAATTAAAATCTTATTTGTATTATGCCCTCCTCACTCTTTATCATGGGAAGTTGGAGATTTGTTTAAAGGCACCACATTTGCAGTGAGTTATGGTGGAGTTTTCCTTATCATTCAGCTGTAGGACAATATGCAGGAAAAGAAGCCAGAGGCCTTAATTCGGCTTACCTTGACTGCTTTTTGACCTGTTCTATTTTTCTTTATTGATGGATAACACTTTTTACAGGCATGATTTTATAGGCCTTGCACAAATCTTGGTAAGTCATATGTAGAATATAAGGTGGAAGACTGCTTTTTATCCAGCTGGATTTATCATTTCCTTAGCCTAGCAGAGAGATAGTTGTAATTTCCTAATGCACTTGATAACTTGAAAGATATTAACATTTTATTTTTTTATGAAAACAATCTCCTAAGAGCTAGGAAAGAGTCATTGTTTGGGAGGATGGCGTTTTTCCTTATCTGTATGCAAAGTAGCCTCTGTACATCCCAGCTGTGGCCGCATTTGAACCTTAAGCTTGTTTCTCTCTGCCACCTGACAAGTTCCTCCCTGAGTTGTCCTAAAAGAGTACAAACCAACTGTAGTAATTTGAATTGAAAATAATTAGACACATATGTTTCCTGCTACAACCTCACAAAGTCAATTCCAAAATCAGAAAGGCATCAATTCTATACTGTGCCATATTTTGGAACGTCCGTCATTGACTTCTTTGTATTCCCCACAGCATCTAGTGCCTATGAGTGTGACTATGGGAAAGTCATCTCCTAGCATCTAGACATTCACACTATGAGTAGAGCATAATGAGGCTATTCCTATGGAACTTTGAATCTGCTCCCAAAGGTGATTATAAGAAAAAAGAGCCAAGTACTTTGAAAGTCAACAAAATTGTTGGAATATAAGTTCCACAAGGACAAGGATTTTGCTGATTTGTGCATTGCTGTGTTCCAGGGACTCAAAACAGGTCCTGGCACATATAGGCTTTCAATAAATATTTGTTGAAATAGTAAATGACTCTTTTTTTTTTTTTTGTCAAATGCTTTTCAACATTTACTGATAGGATCATATAATTTTTTTTTTTAAGAACATTATGTTTACTAGGCTCTCCCCTACCCCAAGTACCCCCAACAAACTCCATTACAGTCACTGTCCATCAGCATAGTAAGACATTGTAGAATCACTACTTGTCTTCTCTGTGTTGCACAACCCTCCCCTTTCCCCCACCCCCTACATTAACATGCTAATCATAATACCCCCTTTCTTCTTCCCCACCCTTATCCCTCCCTACCCTCCCATTCTCCCCAGTCTCTTACCCTTTGGTAACTGTTAGTCCATTCTTGGGTTCTGTGATTCTGCTGCTGTTTTGTTCCTTCAGTTTTTCCTTTGTTCTTATACTCCACGGATGAGTGAAATCATTTGGTATTTGTCTTTCTCCACGTGGCTTATTTCACTGAGCATAATACCCCCTAGCTCCATCCATGTTGTTGCAAATTGTAGGATTTGTTTTCTTCTTATGGCTGAATAATATTCCATTGTGTATATGTACCACATCTTCTTTATCCATTCATCTACTGATGGACATTTAGGTTGTTTCCATTTGTTGGCTATTGTAAATAGTGCTGCGATAAACATAGGGGTGCATCTGTCTTTCTCAAACTGGAGTGCTGCATTCTTAGGGTAAATTCCTAGAAGTGGAATTCCTGGGTCAAATGGTAAGTCTATTTTGAACATTTTGAGGAACCTCCATACTGCCTTCCACAATGGTTGAACTAATTTACATTCCCACCAGCAGTGTAGGAGGGTTCGCCTTTCTCCACAACCTCACCAACATTTGTTGTTGTTTGTCTTTTGGGTGGTAGCCATCCTTCCTGGTGTGAGGTGATATCTCATTGTGGTTTTAATTTGCATTTCTCTGATAACTAGCGATGTGGAGCATCTTTTCATGTGTCTGTTGGCCATCTGAATTTCCTCTTTGGAGAACTGTTCAGCTCCTCTGCCCATTTTTTAATTGGATTATTTGCTTTTTGTTTGTTGAGGTGCATGAGCTCTTTATATATTTTGGATATCAAGCCTTTATCGGATCTGTCATTTATGAATATATTTTCCCATACTGTAGGGTACCTTTTTGTTCTATTGATGATGTCCTTTGCTGTACAGAAGCTTTTCAGCTTGATATAGTCCCACTTGTTCATTTTTGCTTTTGTTTTCCTTGCCCGGGGAGATATGTTCATGAAGAAGTCACTTATATTTATGTCCAAGAGATTTTTGCCTATGTTTTTTTCTAAGAGTTTTATGGTTTCATGACTTACATTCAGGTCTTTGATCCATTTTGAATTTACTTTTGTGTATGGGGTTAGACAGTGATCCAGTTTCATTCTCTTACATGTAGCTGTCCAGTTTTGCCAGCACCATCTGTTGAAGAGACTGTTATTTCCCCATTGTATGACCATGGCTCCTTTATCGAATATTAATTGACCATATATGTTTGGATTAATGTCTGGAGTCTCTAATCTGTTGCACTTGTCTGTGGCTCTGTTCTTGTTCCAGTACCAAATTGTCTTGATTACTATGGCTTTGTAGTAGAACTTGAAGTTGGGGAGTGAGATCCCACCACCACTTTATTCTTCTTTCTCAGGATTGCTTTAGCTATTCGAGGTCTTTGGTGTTTCCATATGAATTTTTAAACTATTTGTTCCAGTTCATTGAAGAATGTTGTTGGTAATTTGTAGGTGACTCTTTGATGATCAATATTATTCTGTGAGTTGTGGTGTCTGGTTGTATTTTCTTGGTAGTTATGGTGGTGATGGAGCTTACCACGGGGCATGGAAAAATGCAGAATACACTGATTTACTTATATTTATAGCCAACTGTGATCATTCAGAGTTTTCACTAGTTGACCTAATTCCTCACTGACAGGCTCTGTGCCCACCTGCCTGCTGCTGTGGATGATGATGCACACACGGTTGTCAGAACCCTGGCAGTAACAGTTTGGGTATTTTATTCCAGTGGTAGTTGATGTGTCACAGTTAAGTTTCATTGAGTGATAAGATGGAGAGTCTTGGGCTCAACTCCAATAAATGGTAACTTAGAATCTACCTCAGACCCCCCAGAGAGGCTGATTATTCCATGGAGAGAGGGCCCTTGCTGTAGGACACTGCAGAGGAAGCACTCTTAGTTGATCAAGTGCATGGATGTTGGAATTAGGTCGACCTGGGCTCAGTCCCAACATTCCACCACTCACTAGTTATGTCACCAAGGACACATTTTTTTAACTTCTCTAAATTTTAGTGCCCTTCGTCTGTAAAATGAGGATAATATTAATATAATCTATTTCATAGGATTATTGGGATTGAAAGAACTATTACATGCAAAGTGCTCAGCACAGTGCCTCTTACATAGTAAGTACTTGATAAACATTAGCTGTTATTATCAGCTATAATTAATTCTTAAAATCTGTATATGAGTTTGTAGATGTATATAAATCCATACATATGTTTGCTGGTGCTAAATTCAAATAAAGTAGTGGAAAATGGTAAGGTTGCTAATGTTGAACATTAATGTTTATTATAGGTTAAAAGATGAAACTCTCACTTCCTCCAATAACTTGTTTAATCTAGTCAATTAGGAAATGCTTTTTTGTGAAAATGATACATTCACATTTTAGGTGGGTGTTTATGAGTGTTTAGAGACACACTGAACAGTAGGCCAATCCTTAGACTAATCGTGTACTTCCAACTGTTTGTAAACATAAACCATACTTATGAAGATGAAGATGAAGAAATGGCCTCTCTGTAAAACCCATGGGCATAGGGCTTGTCTTTGACTCCTTCGAGATGACCAGTCTTCTATTCCAGGCTCTGTCACTTGTTTTAGCATTTTTATTTATTAAGGTCCATCAGCTCTTACATAGGAAATTCTAACTTTATCATACAGAGGTATGACTAGCTCTGGAGGTTACTTTTTGGTATTTTTACAAGGATACCATGAAACTAAAGACTACTGGAGAGAAGAATCCAAGATGGTGAAGAGCTTTAGAAATCATATTCTTTGATGAATATTAGAGTACCTGAAGAGGTTTGATCTAGAGAGAAAAGAAAGACTTACCAGGAATATGAAAGTTATTCCCAAGTACGTGTAAGGATAATCAAGTGGAAGAGAACAAAAAAATGGCATCTTCATATTGACAGAGGAAAGATGAAAAATAAATAGGTAGATATTAAAGGGTGTCACATCTTGGAAGCACTAGTCAAATGAACCAATACCTGGATAGTGTATAATGATGTGATCAGACAGCCATCAGCTAACTCTCCTTCCCAAGGTAATGTAGCTGCTTCTAAGTAGGGTCAAACCTGCTCAGGTTGTTGTGGTTTCTTAACCCTGTACTATCTCTGTGATCTTCATGAAGTTAAGTTTAGCTGATGAGGGGCTTGTAGTGTTGAGACCAAGTCCAGGGATCTACTTTTCTATGGGCACATTAGTTTTACCCAATTTTGCAGCCACTGGCATCCTGTCCTTAGCCAGCTAGCCTCTGGTTGATATTTTTTATTAAAACAGGGGACACAGTGTGCATGGAGCTCTCACCACTAATAAAAAAAAAAGTCACTTACAGGATATTTCCTTCTCACCAGGGGTCAGTAATTTTATATGAGAAAGAAGGCATACTGATCTGAGGTACGTTGTGAAAAGTGTCCCTATAGCACCTTATTTATGGGTGTCCTTTGATCTCTGCATAGGCCATAAGCAAAGAGAAAGCTCAAAGGAATGAACTTGAATAAATGGAACTAAACAGATGCACTTTGAAAGTTCGGTTGTAATGACGGTGATTTGTGCCACATTGCCCGTCCCCCACATCAAGGGATTTGTTCTTGGCAATTGTTTCTTTCTCCGTGTTTCTGTGCAAAAAATTACAAAGCTACAATTTCTTCCCTGCTGCAGATGCCCTTCAGGGCTGAACCAAGAGTCTGAGGGCAGAATAAAGCTCAAGATTCTCTGTAAAGGCTCTCCTGGTCAGCTCAGTGGGGGGGTATGAGCTCTTTGTCATTTAGCTGTAAGGAAGGGTTGCCAGTGCCATTTTTGGATCTATTGGTTTAGAAAAACTGCAGCAGAATCAGGGTAGGTATCCTAAAAACCCCGCACATACATTTTTCAAGGAAATTAGGCTTTATCAAGATTGTAAAATAGAGGGCGCTTGTCATTGCTCTTGAATGCTGGTGGAGCAGCTCAGGGTCAAAATCTGGTTTTTCCCTCTGTTTCTCTCCCCCTTTCCTTCCTTCCTTTCTTCCTTTGAAAGAAGAGAGCAAAACAGTTTCTAGGAATAGAAACTACATTGGTAGGTTATACCTGTCTGTGAATTTCTGATCACACTGAACACTTCTTCAGTCTTTGGGTCATGGTTCCTGCAGGCCCCTTCTAGGATTTGTTCAGATTCTTTAGAGCTCTGGAGGCCCTAGCAAAAACACATGGAGTCCCCTGAGTGATATTACTCCAGAAACATGAGGTAGGCAGCAGAATTGGCACTAGATTTTGTTAAGACACTAAGGTGAGCTCTCAGAGAATGTTGTAGACTTACGTTTGATTTCCACATCCATCTTTTCCCTGCAAATAAAATTATTAATTTTCTCACATGCCTTCTTGTTTAATGAGAAGAGTGGTGGCCCTAATCTGTGCATGTGTGCAAACAAAACATCACAGCAGGGGCTCCTGAACTGCCCAGGCAAGCCGAGGGGTTAAGCAGTCAGGTGTAACTGTCTTGGTACAGTTTGTGTCATTTGCAAAAGTCTGGCTAGTTGTTGGCATCATAAACACGGAAGGACACAGGCTCCAGAGCACCTCCCCACACACATATCCAAAGATGAAAGCTCCTTTTACAAATACAGAGGAAAGATCAAAAGAGGGAAAAATAATGTCACTTAAAATGCACATGTGAAATGCAAAATTATAATATGATTGTTTCACAAGGTTCCATTAGAATGGTGCTATTTCCTGAGATGATACAGTGTTGGTTGATTGCTGTGTTGGTTTCCATGTTTGAGATAATAAATGCTCACATCAACATGATTTTGGGTTTGTTACCATAGATGTTCTACCACATCTGGCTTTTGCAGCTTTTCACAGTAATATATCACCAGTTAAATATGGATGTTAACTTTTTCTGGTTTCTAGTGCCCCTGAATACCAGGACCCAACTCTAATTTGACTACAAAACAAAACAAACCCGCTTATATTTACCTAGGTTGTAACTATCCTATTTAAACATGAAAATTTTAGATATCAGTTTTTGTTGTTTAAGGACCACTAAATATTTTGTGTTTTACTTCATGGATTTGAATACTAGAATTGCTGCCATCTCTAGAGCAATATGATTCCTATATCCTGATTCTAAAGTGTCCAGTTTGTGGCTTTATGACACAGAACAGATTCTACATTGGTGATTTCAAAGGATTTTAGATTGTATGTTAAAGATTCGTTATCGCTTCCCTTTGTTTTAGAAACGTCAGTATCTTCTTTAGGGATCTAAAGTTCACCTTTTCTCAGCAAGTACCAGAGATGTATCCATTGATGAAAATTAAATGCAGACTTTAAGGTTGAGCTGAATGAAGAGTCAATTTTGGTGAATCTTCATGATGTCTTAGAAGCTGTGGAGATTAAGAACATGATTATCTGTGCATCTCCACCCCTACCGCACCTCTATTAGTTATGCCAATGAAAAAAATAAGTTTCAGAGTTGTTAGTTACACAACCTAGCCTTTCTTTTTAAAAATGAAATCACTCGGCACTCCATGTGGAAAGTATTGATCAGTCTGACCACTGTAGCATTTTTATATCACTCACAGATGAGTAATACAAAGTGTAATAATGTATCATTTTATTTTTGAGAATATATAAAGGTATTTCTTTAGGAGAAATAAGGATCATTATATAAAGAGAAAATTATATGCCTTACTTAAGCACACGTAAGTCATTTATAAAGGAAAACATCTGCAGAATCCCTAACTCTTCCCCCCCTTGGGGGATCGGGGTAATGTTTCAGTGACACCTCTAGTTTCTAATAAAAGGGGAAAGTCTGTAGTCTTTTTTTACAATACATTCCTTTGGGGAAAAAAATGGATTCCCCTTTAATAAAACTATTTCTGTATATTTAGTTTGTGCTGCTATGTAAATATAATTAAATGTACATCTATTTATACAGCTCGTGGCCACTTACTAGTTGGTTTTGCTTGCATTTCATTAAGGAATATCTGGTCCTAATCACTTTATATTTTCCTAGGACAAGTCTCATGAAAAATCTCATCTCTACGCACTTATAAATACATGAAATTACAATCTCTAGGAAAATAAATTGTAAACTATTGGTTGGTTTTCGAATAAACCTTTGCTAAGCCCCAATATAGATGATTAAAAGTACCATGTTGGCTCCAGTTTGAACAGCAGCCTCATTTTTCACGTTCTGTTTCAAAGGAGCCCTCTGCTGGACAGCAGTACATGATATCACAAGCACACACATATTTATGTATGATTTATAGGTTATAGCTGATAGAAACCAAAAGCCATTTGTGATTGAAACTCTATCACTGCAAAATGAATGCATCACTGAAACCTGTTTTGTCATCATTTTTTCATATTTAATGAACATGCAATTGTCTAAAAATAAAATGATCATCCTTAAAGTTTACTGTAAATCATTGTACATCAGCATATTCCCACACATGAGATAATCGTACTAAATTAACATTCATTACCAATAATTTTAGCAATGAATTATTCAGCTGATATGCAATTATCATACACATTTCTAAAGCAATTACTTTATTACATAGGTACCTCCATGTCATTGATTTTACTTCTCTGTATTACATATGTAAATGTAAGGAATCTGCATCTACCACCCTTTCATATGCAAAGGCTCCTTAATGTTTGTTCACTGCCATCAGGTTATGGGGCTGTATAGTTAGCGTTAACTACATTTTAAGAAACTTGCAATTTCAGAACATTCCTATGATAGAATAAGGCAAAAAAAAAAAAAAATGAAACGAACAAAAAATAGATCATGACGTTATAGGAATGGCATGTTTTTCTAAGTTGTCTATAGGTAGGTTTCATATTATCTTCAATTATATTCTAAAAGCTATTAGTCAAGAAAGTGATTTTAAAAATGAACTTCAACTTACAGTTTCATCTGCATTTAGTCTTAGATTCAAGACAGTGTACAAAATCCACATAGCATCATAAAACAAACACAAGTTTTGGAATTAGACAGAGTTCAAATCCTACCTCTGTGACCCTGAATTTAACTTTGTCTGCAGAAAGGAAACAGTGAAATGATCTCAGAATGCTGTAGGAAGGATTAATAACCTAACATGTAAAGCACCAAGCACAGCATCTAGGTAATTGGAAGATATGCTGCTGGAAGGTTCTCTGTATGTTTGGAGGCAGCTACTTGATTTCTGGGACAGGCTTATGTTACTTTTGTTAACAAGTAACAGCTGAGACAGAACCCTATATTTTTGGACTTCATTTATAAGTAGCAAATTAAATATAATGAAACAGAAATCATGAATTGGATGATAGTAATTTTAGGCAGTGTCTTGCAGATTGGAAAGTTAGACCTAACTCTTAAGTCAAAAGCTGGAAATTAGCCTTTTTCTCCAGAACAGTCTTACCAACAGGCGCCATGAAGGTTTTATTCAACATAGGCATATCTTTTAAAAAATAATATACAAAATGAAAAGAAAGAGTCGTTTTGGGAACAGCTTAGTAAAACACAGCAACCACATGTCCATGGTTAAGAACTATTAGAAATGAGTAATGACATGATCTGCGTAAGTATTGTTAGGTTATCCTCTACTTGGCTCTGTCTCTGTTAGATGCTCATTCATTAAAATTCCCACTGTACCAACTTGATTCTTTCTTTTCAACATGGTTTAAGAAAATGCTATATATAGCTTTGTAGTAGTTTATATGTGTGTTTTTTTCCTCACAGAAATGTAAACATGTACCCAGAATATAGTAGGAATCAAATGAATTTTGTTTGAATGAATAAAAGAGTGAACAATTGGATCATTCATTCTCTTAGCAGCTGGCGTTAAAAGATTCTTTGGTACATGGTGAACCAAGCCAGACTCTCACGGGGAGGAAAACTGTCAATACAGAACCATTGACTCAGATCATTTGGTCACTTTTTGTTTGGAAACTATATATACCTAGCAGCAGCCAAAACATTTTCAAGTCCAAAAATAATTTGAGAAAATAGACTCATCTGCAGATTGAGATGTTTAATTCAGGGATCTAATATCTCAGGCTTCTGCAAAAGTTATGAGTCCAATATGACCAGAAACACATTAATTTTTAATTTATTCAAAAAACATTTATTAAATATCCAATAATGTATTCAGTGCTCTGCTGGATGCACTGAGGGATACAGTGAAGAATTAGACTCCTTATTTGCCTTTAAAGAGTTTATAGTCCATGTGGGGGAAATAAAAATTACTGTGATTAACATGTTCCAGGTGGTATGGGCCAGAACATGTTGGGGTAGTGTCAGCCTGAGAGATTTCATGGAAGTTGTAGATCTTTAATTGGACCTAGAAGTTAAAGTATTAGGAATTTAGAGGGCATATTATGTTTACAAATGGTTATGCTTATGGGACCTACAAAATATTTGTCCACTGTGAAATCCATCAGTCATAACCTGTAACGCATTGTCCACGGATCAGTTGGAAAACTCTACATTTTAGATCATAGGGCAAAACCTGGTCAAACAAGATAAAAAGTCTTAGATTTCATGAACTTAGCTACATTAGATTGTTTTGGGCATATTTATTAATTTTTTAAATTTTAGTAAAATTCCTGTAGAAATAATGTTGCTATGATTTTAGTTTCCAGTCTCAAAAATGTTCTGATTTCATCCTATATATAAAGCCCACGTTATGATATTAGGATTTTATGAAGTCCTATCTTTGATACTTCTCTTTAAGAAGATGCACTTAATTTTTTCACATATTTTAATAATTTCCTACCTAAGTATATTAAATATTATCATAGAATTCTGGATTTATATCCCATAGAATGCTTGAATTGTTTTGACACCCTTGGTGGTAAGTGGTTATCAGGTTCTCACTGCAGCAGCACACACTAAAACTGGAACCGTACAAAGATTAGAATGGCCTCTGCGCAAGGATGACATGCATATTTGTGAAGTGTTCCATATTTTTTTTTTAAAAAAAGGTTATCAGGTATTTGTCTAATATAGTGCCTAAATGCTTCTAACTTGTAGGCAATGGCTTAGGCCCTGGGAGAACATAAATTGGGTTTCTTTATCCAAGGGTGGAGATAGGTAAATGAGCATGATTTAAAAAGAGTGTGAGTGCTTTTATTAACAAACATGCTAAAACTGACCTCCCCAATATGTCTTGTCCCTTTCAATGTATATAATGTTATCATTGCCAGTGTGTATAGTGTTATAGTTACCTGTGCCATGACAGTCTTCAAGAACACATTTCCACTGACAGTTTGTGCAGAGCAAGCCCTGATCCACCTCTTCTGCCCACACAGAACAGTGCCCGGGGCCTCCCAGCCATTATAGCGTGGCTTCACCCGGGGGCACTGCATATGAGAGAAGCTGTGGGTGCCCGGCTGCCGCGGTTCCACAGCAGCTCCGACCAGCCTCCCTTGGCTCCTTTCTCTATGGTGACACAAATGGCAGTATATCTGGAGTGGAGTCTTAGGGAAAAGGGGGCAGAAAGAAAGTGTAATGGACAGGTGATCTCGAGAGATGGCTCCCTTCTTGTTCTCACGGAGTATCATTGGGCTACCAAGTCCCACCTGACTACTAGATGATGCATGCAACTCTTACCTCTGTTAAGTAGGACAAGCTAAACTTACACATGAGCGTGAGTAAGAGCTTCAATAGATTCATGGATTAAAAAATGAATCCATAATAGCTAAAGAGATCAAGAAGTAAATGTGATATATTTCAACAGAACTTTATACCTTTTCAAGTTAATATCTTGGACATGTAAGCCATTTATTTGAGTGACTGTGGCATGTGCACATCAGTGTGTTGGATCACAGAAACATTAACTGAGACCACAAAAAGTTCCTCCCTGAAAATTCTGCCCCACACTGTTGTCTTCATCTTCCTTCATCGTGTTTATGGTCCTGGAAAAGAAACTGTTGCTTTTCTAAAGCATTTTTTTCAAGAGTTGCCTACCATTCTGTATCCATGTTCTAAAAGGTCAGTGCATGTGTTTAAATTTGCCCTGCATAGCCAAGCATTGCTGCCTGTTTTCATCCAACTCACAGTCTGTTTCATCAGCGTAAACAATTAATTTTCCTGAATAAATATGTATATTTGGTTCAGATACCCTTGAGGCTCTCAAGGCACAATTCAGATGCATACTTGGAAACTTGAACTAACTTATAACTAGTTAGAAGTCTGAGAAACCAAGGACACTGGCTTTTTTAATTAGGAAAAACAACAACTCTTCCTTATTGAAATTCTAGCTGCTGTGCCCTAATTTTCTCTTCTGATGTTTTCATTTTGAGGCTACCTATGGCCCATGCTACCCTTACAGTTTTTGCTTCCTATTGGGTTTTCGAAAGGCCTGTTTAAAGTCATCTACTGAGAAGGAAAACTTTCACAAAGTAACAGCCTCTAGCGATCCCAGTTCATGAGCCAGGAGGCTGCAGTCCATCAGGAGCACAAAGGAGGCCCAGGAGCTAGACGATTGATTTCTTCATTGTTATTGATTTTGACTATTTCTGTAATTCAAAGCTGTATCAAAATAGGATCTATTTCTGTTTTGTTTTGTGCTGTCTTCTACTTAGTTGATCTCATCAGTAATCTAATCAGGGAACTGTTTTTAAAAATTCACAGGCTCAGTGATCCTGAATGTAGATCCCAAAAGCAGAATAGAACCAATTTTCCCAAGCTTGCCTGCTAGAGAAGAGAAAACAGTGCTGAGAAGTTCCCTGATACATCTGCGGCCTAGAGAAAGTCAGGCTAAGAAGGACATGCCTTATAATTGAAACCCTTGGTCCCTAAGCTTTTATCTACTTAATAGTTTTCTACTTTCTGGATTCTACAGTGGAGTATTCAAGGAATGCAATTGACTGTCCCAAATAGAGTGGCCTTTAATCTTCCCACAAGATTGATAAAGAGAGGGAGAGCCCTTTACTGTACTGGAATAAATTGTTCTTCCTTTTGAAAGGACTTTGGGACTGAGCTCAACTGAAGAATGGAAGAGAAAGTGGCATAATTTGACTTTGACCATAACTCTTCAGGTATTCAAATATTTTATATACTTACAGCCACACAGATAAAGCCAACTGGGCATTATGACCAAGTACATTCACATAGACTTGTAAAGAACCACAGCTAGAGGCTTCCACGTCAAAACGGCAGCTACATTGGGGAGGAGCCTGCATTCATGCACCGGGAGAAGTTGCCAAACCTGGCCAAAATGTTCATGCATTTCAACACAGTCCATTTTTCTCCCCTCATTTCCTAATATCTTTCCAGTATTGTCCTTTTATAGCTATTAAAGTGTACAACATTTAAGTTTGCCAGGAACTTTGTAATGAAGATAAAGGGGAAAAATTAAGCAAGAAACCACTGAAGTGCTGAAAATACACTGTAGCGCATTTGGGAAATAAGGTATGTATGTCAGTCAAAGGAAGATAGAAATTGCCTTCACGTTAAAAAAAAAAAACATAACTGATAGTGTGATTTCCTGTGGCATTCCTGATGGTTGCTGTGCATAAGAAAGGCGACATGCACTACAGTGAGAGAGAACATGCCCTCCCCCATTTTTATTGTTTAGCACATAAAGCTGTGCATGTAAGCTGTTTTTCTATAATTAAGAGGAGGGAGAATCTCTTAAGTGGCAGGGAATGTTACTGAAGGAGGAGCTGCTGAAGGTACGTACCTTTCCTGGTAGAATGGGAAAAGCAGAGAAGGAATAATGCATCATAGCGAGATTTTCCAATATTTACACAGGAATATGTAGTAGTAGAGGCTGAACAACAAGGATATTTAGGGAGGAGTATTGGAAGGGTAGAGAAGAGTTGCTCAACGAGGACAAGAAGCCTTCTGCATGATTGCAGGATATTTGCTGACCTGGATTCTTCTGTTAATAATGACCCAGCGGGATATTGTACTAGCAATGATGGCACCAGCTCGGGACAGGCATCCAGACCCATGCCCAGAATCACTAAGCTGTCCTGCCTCTCACTTACCATAACAAACGCGTGGTATAATCTTTCACCATCAATTTCACCTTTTTTTTTAAGACAAAATACAAAAAAAAAGTTAGTTCCTACAATGTGGAAAACTTTTTCACAATGGCTGATAGATGGCAAAGACCAAATGAAAGGTGTAGTCACACCTAAAGTAAATGGTTTTTCTATTTGTTTTTGCTTCTGTTTTGGCACCCCCAACAAGCAGTGGCTCTTAGCCCTTGTGGACTGGCAGTAGCATACTGCTTGGTGAAAACTCTTTTGATGAATTTCTTCATTCATCTGCCATGTAGATCTGTGGTGCTAAGTATAACATATGCAGGAATTAAATGTTTGCAGTTGTTCTATTTCCAAACTTACCCGAATTGAGAAGGCAATATATATAATATCATCTTAGGTAAATGATACCTTTTCTCCAAAGAAATACAAACATTTTACAGAAACAAACAGGCTTTTCTAATTCACTTTTATTATAGCCTTTGTGAAGTAAATAGGGCATTTGCAAATAGTATTTATTTTATGTGATGGGTACCGTAGAGAGAAATGAGGGCTGTGCCTGCATAAGCCACAGAAAGAAAGGGACCATTCACTTTAGTGTATATTGAGATATATTGAGCTATATAGTGTATACTGAGATATAGTTAGTCTATATTCCTCCCTCCCAGGAGTAAAATATGTGGTTTGTCTAGATAAACAGCTATTTAAGTGGTAATACCTTAAGATTCACTGTGGTGAGCACACAAGAAAAAGGCATGAGTCCTGTTTCCCTGGGCTGAGATCCCACCCCCTTCCCTGTGGGCCAGGAAGTGTCAGCTTCTCGGGTTCATCTTCCATTGGCAGCTGTGGCCATGCCCACACCCAACCAGTGAATCTTAAAGAGAAAATAGTAATGAAACATGAGAAGTCTAATACATTTTTTTTAACATTCCTTCAAATAAGAAGTTAGCCCATTTTTAAAAAATTTAAAAATCTGTAGGATTCCCATTTACTCAGTAATAGAAGGCTAAAGCTGGTAAGTTCTAATAGAAATTAAATTTTCTAGTTGTTTAAAAGATTAAAAGAGGTCAGAAACCAACCCAAGTGGAAAACATCCCCAATCTGGTCAATAGTTGGGAAAGAAGTTAGAAACAGAATGCTTGCTTTAGCATTGTAATTAAGAATTCCTGAGCTGAAAGATCTTTTTACAGCAGGACTCCTCATTCAGGCTCAGCCTTCCAGCCATTTTGTGGAGTCACCAAAGGCATCATACTAAATTTGTGCACTGTACCCTTGGCTAGGCTTGGTTATGCCAAGGTATGATCTAAGGATGATGGTTAACTTAACGGCCTGATAGGAGAGAGAGCACCTGGATCTGACTCTGATTCAGGGCCCTCAACACTGAACTGTGCTGCCCATCTTGGAGGCTCTGATGAGATGGGTGGGGGGGGCTCTTCTGGGCTGGCTCAGGCTGGTCCTCAAGCCCAGGGGAACAGGTGCAGTGAATTCTAATGTGTGATTCACTGCACCCCTTCCAGAGAGTGCTGACTACTTTCAGTGGGGTTTCATGACACAGAAGGTATTGATGGAATGTGACTCAGGGTAATGTTAAATGATTTACTTTATAGCAATCCTTCTATAACTGAATAACCAGCTTTATATGTTTAATGCCAACTTTTTATCATTATGTCTTGAAAAACATGATTTTTCCTCTCTAAGGTATAGGAAATATAGAAACTCTATCCAAAAGGCTAAAGCTAGTCAGTTAAACAAAAAAGTTTTTATTACACTTTTTTTTTTTTTCGGTATTTTTGTTAAGGATGTTTTCCTGCTGTCCCAAAGGAGGAATAATCTAGCAAGTTGTGTAAGTTCTACAATCCTTAGGTTTCTCATCAAAGTTACGCCCTAGGACCAGAATAGATGTATCTCAGCTGTACAATTCTGACTACCCTGTGCACCAAAAGATTGTGGAACAATGTGAGTAGGTATTCTTTTAATTAATTTCTATGTGTTTTTCTCCTGTTCATCCCTTAAAAGTGAATTAGAAAAAAATGGTTATGTCAATATTTACTGTAAACTTTCTATTGTACAAAAAATTCAGCACAGTTAAATACATCACCCTTCCTAATATGGAATTTCATGGGTAGTTTTCTGCAACATTCTTTATTAAACCAACCTTTTTTGACCAATATTTAACATACATTCTAATGTCAAAGCAATAGCCTATAATAGAAGAGAACGGCAGAGAATCTTAGAGTGGCAGAGAACTTTTCAGGTTACCTCACATTTCCTTCTAAAGCAAGAATCTCTTTCAAAATATTCTTGACAGAAGTCACCTGGCCGCTTATCAAATATTTCCATGGATGGCAAACTTGCTCCCTTCCAAGGCAGCCCATCTTATTATTATTATACTTTTTCCATTTTTTATATCTTTCTTTATGTCTTTCACTTCTTGACCCCAGTTTTGCCTACATAACCGACATCTGCTTTTCCCATGACTTCTCTTCCACAGTGTCTGTCCTTATTTAAGTCCTTCTGTGATTCTTCATAGAGCACAGTTTGCAGGTTTCTCAGTTTACTACTTCATACTCTGAAATGACCTGATATTGTGATGTGGGCCCAGTAGGGCAGAGACTAGGGAAAGGACTAAAGTCCTTGATCTGAAAATTACACTTCTCATGTGGCTTAAAAATCATACCAGTTCTTTTGTACAGCAAAGAACACCATCAGTAGAACAAAAAGGCATCCTACAGTATGAGAACATATATTCATAAACAACATATGCAATAAGGGGTTAACATCCAAAATATATAAATGACTCACATGCCTCAACACCCAAAAAGCAAATAACAAAAAAAAAGCAACACCCAAAAAGCAACACCCAAAAAAATGGGCAGAAGATATGAACAGACACTTCTCCAAAGAAGAAATTCAGATGGCCAACAGGCACATGAAAAAATGCTCCACATCACTAATCATCAGGGAAATGCAAATTAAAACCACAATGAGATACCACTTCACACCATTTAGAATGGCCAATATCCAAAAGACAAACAACAACAAATGCTGGCAAGGATGCGGGGAAGAGGAACCCTCCTACACTGCTGGTGGGAATGTAAATTAGTTCAACCATTGTGGAAAGCAATATGAAGGTTCCTCAAAAAACTAAAAATAGAAATACCATTTGACCCAGGAATTCCACTTCTAGAAATTTATCCAAAGAAAACAAGATCTCAGATTCAAAAAGACATATGCATCCTATGTTTATTGCAGCACAATAGCCAAGATACAGAAGCAACCTAAGTGTCCATCAGTAGATGAATAGATAAAGAAGATGTGGTACATATACACAATGGAATATTATTCAGCCATAAGAAGAAAACAAATCCTACCATTTGCAGCAACATGAATGGAGCTAGAGGGTATTATGCTTAGTGAAATAAGCCAGGCAGAGAAAGGCAAATATCAAATTATTTCACTCATTTGTGGAGTATAACAGCAAAGCAGAACTGAAGGAACAAAACAGCAGCAGACTCACAAACTCCAAGAAGGGACTAGCAGTTACCAAAGGGAAGTCAGTGGTGAGGGAGGGAGAAGGGGATCAAAGGGCATTATGATTAGCACACATAATGTAAGGGGGTCACGGGGCAGGCAGCATAGCACAGAGAAGACAAGTAGGGACTCTATAGCATCTTACTACACTGATGTACAGTGACTGCAATGCGGTATGGGGAGACTTGATAATATGGATGAATGTAGTAACCACAATGTTGCTCATGTGATTGTATATCAATGATATATAAAAGATTGTATAGCAATGATACATTAATAAAAAAAATCATACCAGCTATATAGCAGCCACTTCTTTTTGACTCTCTTGAAACTTATGGTCAACTAAGTGCTCCAAATCTTAGTCATAAGAAATGCAGATAAGCCAGGTTTCCCCATCTTATACATAAGGAAATGATTTATTAGCCTCAGTTCAAGACTTAGCATTTTTTTCCTATTGACTTCAAGTTTAGTGTTTACTGTACCTCATTCGAACTTATTGAGATGTTTGAATCATGATACTTAAACCCTATGTGACTTCTCCCTCTGAAGTAAGTTTTATCTGCAAACTGCAATATCTTTAAAAAGACATTAGAAAAATACTGAATGATTCTGGTTAATTCCAGAACAAACCCATAGATGAGAGACCTTTACAGGATAACACTCTTCCATCAGTTAACCCTGAATTCTTTTGTTGGGTTAGTTATTTCTCCACTTACCTGGATTTTATCTACTTAGTCTTCCTAAAGTTCAAGTCTATCAAATATGGTGCCAAAAACAATACCATACTTAAAGGAATTATTTGGCTACACATCTACAAGATCTGTTATAAAAAAGAAAAACTGTTAATTCACCAAGACTTGTAATAGACATTTGATGGCTCCTAATGATCACTGGTTTATTTTATAGATGTTCATTAATCATTTTAATAAAATGTTCCTGATTACCAACCATGGTACAGGATCTTTAGGTTATGATTTGCCTACATAGTAGAACATGAGCTTATTTATTTAGGTATATTTGTATTCTTATTTTATTTTCAAGTATATGAAATTTGTATATGCAGATATACATGTATACCTAATATAAATATGCATGTACATACAAACATAAACACACACACTATGTCCTTTATTCCTTTTTAATAATGCTATTAACTCTTTAAAGGTTTTTAATTTAACTTTCTGTACTCTCTTCTTGATAAAGAACCAGGAAAGAAGAATAGTAATTTTCTCTCTTTCTCCCTGTGGCAAAAATGCATTATATAATCTTACTAATTGTCTCTGACCATTCCTGATTTATTATCTTATACCAGATACAATGTGTGTGTGTGTGTGTGTGTGTGTGTGTGTCCATATGTGTGTGCATACTTATTTCACTATCTCTAGGAGTTTTTATAAAACAAAGATCATTCTAGACTCCAGCCTTTCTGATACTTTTATTTTAGTTCTTTGCCATTTTTTAACCCATCCTACTATCTCTCACCCCTTTTCTTACATATATATATTCTTTCATTATCTGCATTAATAAACCTACTTCCAGTTCAGCTATCTTTATTTGATGTTTTTCTCTTCTTTACTTCCAATAGCAGACTTCCTTGCTTTACTTCATTATAACAATACTTCCTCTTTTAGAATCTCTAATGATGGGATTAAGCCCATCTGTTCATCACATATTTTGAATCTGTGCACCTAAAACTCAGGACATATGACTGAGGATACCCAGCCTTTCTGGAAATTTCTTCATAAAAATGACCATAGCATAATGTTCCAGCTTTTTCTCAATGTTCTTGCCTATGTCTCAATATCCCCTCTTCACTCTGTCCAGAAGAAAATAAGCAGGGCTAAAAACATGCAAATAAATTATGTGAACAGTGATGAAACAAAATGGGGTTTAAGCCTGGAAAATAAAGCTTGAAGGAACATGAAATTGTCTTCAAATATTTGAAAGGATTTGAGGAAAAGAGTTCGTTTTAATCTGCAAACTCAAAGGAAGTAGAATTAAGACCAGTAACTGAACTGATTTTAATCTCACTTTGAAGGCAACTCAGTCTAAACTGGTTGAATATTGGATGACTGGTCTTATTACAGTCATATCCCTGGAAGTGTTAAATGACTTCCAGGCTATCACATGGCAGGATCAGCATAGATGGGGTTCATGTGTTGGCCTGGATGATGTTTATGATTCCTTCAACTCTATAAAAGTACATGATTTTTGCTTTAATTTTTATGCCTTGTTCAAAAGAGATTTAAGTTAACTCTGGAAATCAGTGCATATCTATACACATTTCTTCCTTTTCCTTCTGAAAGTTGAAATTACCAATAAGGTAGGAATTTATCATATGCTCTGCTTTCAGCTGAGTAATACTCCCAGCAGATACACTAATACTTGAGGTTCCCTCATCACCATGTTATCAATCTGCTGCCGATCATCTGCTCTCAGAAGTCATCCTCCATACCTCCCATCAGGCATCTGAACCTTCTCCCACCACTTCAGTTATTTCTTGCTTAACCCAAATATTCTCCATTGTGTTCCTATCTTTTAGACCCATGTGTCCTCTAGAACTATGTTTACATTTTTGTTTCTTCTAAACAGAGTATAGTGCTCCTCCCCAACTTGTTCTATTTCTTCTGGTCGACTTGCCCTCTCGCCATTCTCCACGCGTGAGCCACATCCTACTTGGTCTTGCTGTAACTATGAGATAGGGCTCAATATGTTAAAAATTCACTTTACTCTTCTTTATGCTAGTATTTCAGGTTTATTTTATATTACCTATATTTTACCCATTAGTATATGTACTTCTAAAGCCATAAGTGTTTAGTGCAAAACTTCAAGAATCATTTCATCACTGGCAAACATCCTGTCTTCTGCAGTACCCTGAGGCAGTTTTACCACGGCTTCACTCCAGCTCTGCCATGTGTCTCCAGTCTCCCTTTTAAACTCTCTTGATCTGCAAATACACATTTCCTATTCTTTATAAGAGTTCCTCCATCTTGAGCCAGAAAAGTGAATATTAACCCTTTTACACAGTTTTTTTTAATATAGTTTTAATTTTTTTATATCTGTTAATACTGTTTTTCCAACCAGCTTTTCCATACCAAGAACATTATGAAAATGTTCACTAATAACTCCACTTTCAAGTCCAAAACCTTAAGACTTCTAGAGGCAAATTGAAGCACTTTCTAAGACTATCATTTGTCACTCCAGGCAACAGTAGTGGGTATGAGTTTGCAGATTCCATGGTTTATTGTTTTGAAAAACAGTGAACTTTTTGATTGGCCAGGACCCATAAGCCAGTAAAGAGTCACCAACAGACCCTCTTCCTCTGGACACTGCACCAGAAGCCTTACCTGGACTGACGCCTGGGCCTCCTCTTTGGGGTCTGGGGTGCTGCGTTTTCTTTAGGAGATATGAACTCACCTGTAAGTGGGCAATGCCATTCATAGATTTTATGGTTTTTGTGAAATCTAGTTTTCTCCTTTTCCATGATGATAGCTTCACTCCTCTAATCTTCTGCTATTCCATTTGATTCAACATCAACCCCACTGAAATCTTTTTCTTCCATCTTGGATTATTTTTTCCATCTTCTCTAGGAATGCTTCATCCTTTCTAATAAGTGAGAGGATACATAGATATTCCTCAAACTCTTTCACTTCCTTTACTAGATAGTTTTTATCTCATTCCTCCCTCAAAGATGGGGAAAACTTGTTAACAAGCTCAGCAGAAAATTCTTCATTCAACTTAACAGCTTCTATCAAATCACTCTTGGCCATATTTTTTTAAACTGAGTAACCCTAATCTGTTGCCTAATTTCTTGAAGGATTTATTTTCCAAAATCTTTATGGTTTTTCTGTAAGTTCTAGCTATGTTTTCTGTGCCTTTATCTATTAAGGACAAAATCTATACTTTAATACTTACTTATTATTACTAATACTTATACATTAATTATTAAGGACAAAATATACTCATGCCTTATCTTACCAGTGCTGAAAATGAGAGAGAAACTAATACTTTCCATGCTACCTAATACTTGCCGATACTCTGTGTACTGGAATTAAAATGCAGTGTTTCAAGTTCTTGGTAAGCTCATTAACTAATACAGCTATATTTGCATGTAGCCATTCACTGCATAATGCATCTTACAAATATGTAGCAAATGGCAATATGTGCCAGATGCTATTCTGAATGGTGGGATACACTTAGGAACAAGGCAGGTGTCCTCATCTAGAGAGAAAAGTAGACTTAACATAGACACCCAGTATGTTGAGTGCTATCATGGGGGCATATATACCAAATAATGGGGGCCCAAAGGATCACCTTAACTTGGTGGTGGAGTTGCAGAGAGTCTTTGCAGAGAAAAGTACTTTTAAGTAAATGTTGATGAATAGATTTAATGTCACATGAGCAACGAAATCCTAAATAGAAGAAATTCCTGTCTATGAAAAGGCACAGAAGCACAGAAGAGCAGGGCATGCAGCAGGGCCGATGAGCTGAGCAGCACAGCTGGAAATGAGAAAGAGAAAGGGAGTGTGTGTGTGTGTGTGTGTGTGTGTGTGTGTGTGTGTGTGTGTGTGTGTGTGTGTGTAGGGCACTGACATAGTGTGATGTGATATTGACCTTATGTGACATGCTAAGAGGACTGACCATTTTATCCTAGGTGATGACTTTTTCAATTTAGAAATGTGACTATAATTTGAATGAGGACTTACAGACCAGAAGTAGGATAACCACTTTGGAGGGAAGAGAAAATTGTGAGGAACTGCAACAAAGGTAGAGGCAGGGAAAATGGTTAAGAGATGGATTCAAATGACATTGAAGAAGTGAAAGAGGCTGAGTTGGAGGACTGACTTGATAGATGCATGATGGAAGGGATGGGCCGACTCTGGCATGTCTGGCCAAAGTAACTTGGGTACATGGTGGTAAAAATTTATCTTTTTTTCACTTAGGAGATGGCATAATTTGAGGGAGGGGAGAGAAGTTTATTAGTTCAATTTGAGAGAAAGAGTTTAAAATGTCTATAAGACATATAGGTAGTGATATACCTGGTTAGGGTCTGAAAGTATAAGGCTTAGGGATACAGATTTGGAGACCATCTGGATATGTATGGGTTATAGTAAGAGTTGTGAGCTTGGGTGGAACCATCCAAGAATATGTAAAATTTGGAAAGAAGAGAATCAAGACCCAGAACCCTAGCAAATACCATAACTGAAAGGGATAACTTCTTTTCTCTCTCCAAGAGAGAGGAAAATGATAGAATAGAAACCTCGAAAAGTGGAAATTTTGAAGGCTGTTGGAAAAGAAGCTCATGAAGTCTGTGTAAAGGATGGCTGCGAGCAGAAGTGGTGCCGAGAGACCCCGAGCTCTAACAGTACGCACACCGTGTCCCGCTTCTTGCCATAGGGGGTTCTCCTTGGGACACAGTGCTGCAGTTGTCCTCGCCCGCTTAATTGTGTCTGTCATTTCCATAGTTGGCAAGATCATTTTAAAACACAATTATCTTGTAAGGAGGAATTCCATTTACACTTAAATTTTGGTGATCTGTAATCATAATAAGGATCATCTCTCTGCCATCATCTCGATCCTTGATGAAAATGTCAAAGAGTCCCTGAGACAAAGATCAAACATTGCTGAGAAGTGCTTTGCCACCTCCAAACCTCTGCACAGATGTGGTTGCAAAACAGCAGCAGCTAAGCATCTGGTCTGGTGTGGTCAGCCTCAGAGTGAGCAGGCCAAAACCTGTCAGCACCAGACACCAACCAAGCCCGAGATGGCCTAAATGATCTGATTAGAAAGAAAAAGAAGCCCTGACATATTTGTGGCCAAAAATATCAGCAGAACTGAAAAGGCATGTGGAGGGAGGGGGGTCGGGGGCGTAGAGGAAGAGGAAAGAAGAAAAAGGAAACAACTTTTAAAAAGGAAGTATTCCTGGGTGCCCAGGAGACTTAACCATCCAGTGCTCCCAGGTCTGAAGGAACAGGTAGAGGTGACGCTCTCTGCAGTAAAGAGACTGAGGAAGACCCAGACAGAGTACAGATTCACCCCGAGGACAGCTGAGTCTTAGGATGACTCAGTATCCTTAACTCCCACATGTCCTCCCCAACTCCATCCCTTCAGTTTGTCCCTGTTTATTTGGAGAATTTCTGCGTAGTGTCATTACCTGTATCTTGGTACAGGGGTCAGCAAACTATATCACAGGGGCCAAATCCAGCCCTCTGCCTATTTTTTATAAATAAAGTTTTATTGGAACACAGCCATGCTCATTGATTTATGTATCATCGTGGCTGCTTTTACACAAAATGGCAAAACTGAGTAGTTGCAACAGAGGAATGTATGGCCTACAAAGTATATGTTCTGGCCCTTTACAAGAAAAAGTTTGCTGACCCCTATCTCAGTATGAAGACTTAGTTTGGAAAACAGCTGTGCCTGAATTCATCCTATATGGGTGAACTACTCTATAGCATACACACACAGGAAACTGAAAATTAAAGGACCAAAAAAATGCATTCTAGCTCTAAATTATATATTTTTTAAATGTTGCATAGACTTTGTTTGGATTCCCCTCCTTTTTTCCCCCAGGCTTCATCTTAATCTTCCCAAGTGAAATCTGTCCTTTGCTTCATGTTGTCTTGTAACCATATTTCAATAGCACTTAATCAGTGATAAAACTGCTTTGATTTATTCCCAGCTGTGGATATTATTGTTGAAATCTGTGTAAATGTTCCGACGTGTTATGATTGGAGCAATAGCATTTAAGAGTCCAGAGGCAAGTCAGAAAATTAACAACTGAGTTTTCTGATGCCTAAATTAACTGCACAGACAGCGCTGAGTACAATGAGAAAGTTCTGCAGCAACTTACTCGGCAGTATGTAAAGTGTCGGAATGGCTCTCCCATTAGCAGTATTATATCACAAGGACAAGTTCTCACTGGATTCTCAAGTTCCCAAAGGCAGTACCAGAATTTCGTATGAAGGACATCTGGCTGCTCTTTCTTCTGGAACTCTTTTCTTCATTCAGTGTATAGGTTGTTGGAGGTATGAGCACCTACAGTGACACTTCTCCATTCTGCAGCAAAACCGAGACCCAGTATGGGCCTGTGGTGGGCTCTGCTCATGCATCCCAAGTCCTCTTAAAAGAACAAAAGAAAGCAATGTGTTCCTTGCAGAAAACTTAGACTAAAAAAATACAAAGCAAGCCCAAGTGACCCATACACCCAGCACCCAGCTATACCAGCTCTTCAGAGTATAGTCTTCCAAACTATTTTTTTATTAATTCCTGCACTAATCACAAAATGAGATCGAAAAAATATGAGTCTAGATGATTTTTAACAAAATTATGTTCCCAATTTTCCCGTTCAATTTGTGAGACTTCATTTCTTTATGTAAACCTTCCTTAAATGCTGTTTTTATTTCTCTGCCAGGTTGCTTGTAGTTTGAATTGTGCTGTACTTTAGAACTGGACATGATATGTCATTATTTACCCTTTTTCTAAATCTGAATTGATGCAAATCAGAAATAAGTTTTCAATATATATTTAATTATTGATTGATTTTACCCAGTTCTCTCCATCCTTTGTTTAAAAATATCCTCACGTGTTGTTAGGGGTTATAAGATGGCATTATTGATTGTCATGGTTGCAAGGTGTTTACTGGACTGTCCTATATATAAACTCAGGATATTCTTTTCTCATGAGACATTTACCCTTTGTAACTGTCATAAACCTTCTTTATTTGAAATAATGATATTTGATCTTTCTTAACAAGAGCTGAAAATTGTCACACCATTACGTTGTTCAGCATTACTCACTGCTGTGGGTCAAATTGTTTATCTCGCCAACTAGACTATAAGCCCCTTGGGAGCCAAGGCTCTGTATTTTGTCTGGATGTCTAGTACTTTGTCCAGCTTCCAGCATCTGGTACACAAAAAATACATGCTTAATAAATATTTTCAGAATAAAGGGTGATTCTATCTGTTAATATAGTACCAGAACCCACGTGGCCTTCCTTGCCCTCTGTGCCCCTTAATTTCCCTTTATGTTAGCGGATGTAGGAAAGTGGTTAAGAAGGTTGGCTCTTGGGTTCAAAATCTCAAGACACAGTAAAGTTGAGATTTGAGTCTTCCATTTCTTCACTGTGTGAACTTGACCAAGTCTGTGGACCTCAGTCCCATCATTTGTAAAATAGTGACAATACAACCTACCACATAGGATTTTTGAAGATGATAGAAGAAAATGCCCTGAAGTACCTTGCCCTCTCTAAGTGCTCAGCAAATGTTAGCTTTTATTTCCCCCCCACTTTTGGCCATTTTTATGCATTGGAGGAAGCTTTTGGCACTTGAAGAGATTAAAAATTTTTTGAATATTTTTTATTATTCAAAATAAATATTAAAAATAAGTATCTGCTACAAAAATATGATTCATTATTATGGTTTCTTTGGGGCTCATTTCACTTTTTAATTGCAGATTTTATAAGCTCTTGAATAGAATAGTTTACATGGGCATCGTATTTTTGTGCATTATCTTGTACCCATTTTATATAGAGAGAAATGAAGGAACATGGAAAGGATATGGGTCATCTTAAGGCTATTTAGAATAAGAAACAGGAAGAAACAGATGTTCTGTAACAAAGTTCTTTGGCTCTTGTGTAAAATTCTCCTTTCCTGTTAAAACCCTGTGCTGATGTACACATTCAAGTATCATTCATTCACAGGCATGGTGTGGTCTTCTGGGCCAAGTGCTGTATTTTGCTGAAGCTGGCTAACACCGCTGTATTAAATTTGTGAGAGTAAAATCTACTGTTCTTTGAAAAAGAAGAGTTGAGAATGTGTTGCAAAAGCCCTTTTCTCTCATCATATTAGTGTTGATGCCCTCTTATCCCAGAACTTGGCTGAAGCTGGAGCCAAAATCTATATTGGTTTAATTTTAAGTAGCCTTGTGAACAAGTGCATACAGACCACAAAGGAGCTGAACACACTAGGAGCTCTCACACTCCCAGATGCAGACTCTCAGATGGAGTGGGGCTTTCTCACGGCAGGTTGAGCCCACATGCTTAATATTTCTGTGAAGGAGGATCTAAATTTGTAGGCTCTGGCCACTTCCTTTTATTGTAATCACACAAGCAAACAAAATCACTCATTAGTGAGTGTAATAGGATTAAATATGGGGAAAGAAATCCCAAAATTCCTAATCTAATTTGAAAGGTCTCAAAAAGTAGGTGAATGTTTTTCCTCTGCAATCTTTTTTGAAACAAGGGCGTGGAGAGACTGCTTAGTAAGATAAAGAAATCAAGACATAATGTACAGCCTGATTAGCTGCCAGACCAAAGGTAGCAATTGCCTTAAAAAATGCAATACATGTATTCCTATTCAAGTTTAAACTCTCTCTCTGTCTCTTATTATGTTTAGGTAAGCATGGTTTCTTACTGCTGAAGGGAAAAAAAATTAGGTAGTGCAGAGTGACTTTCTCCCCTGCTTGTAGGACATCTGCTAAATGAAACGATCACTGGTGACAGTGGCTGCTGGCTCGCTCACCCACGTGCGTGTGGACAGGGCTCATTCGGAAAGAGCCAGGCGAGCTCCAAGCCGAAGCCCGGCCCCGCTCAGGTGTGCCTGCCTGGCCAGGCTCCCGCTGCTCGGGAGGTGAAGAGTGCTTGATCTCTTCCAGGCTAATCGCAGCCAGGGGTCTGTTGTTAAGACCTGCCTGAAAGCTGGCAAAATGACATTTCCCAGTGTGATTGAGTTTTAATGTAAGATTACAACCATAGATCAAAGTGAGGAGGACATTTGGGCAGTGGCTCTTAAGAATTTTAGAGCCAGAGCATAAAGAAGATAATTATACTGTGTGATTTAGGGTTGTTTCTGCACATGTCACTCACGAGCAAAGCTTGTCCTCTAGCTAACGCAGGGATTTTGTTATTTCCCCCCTCAGTATTTCCTAGGATCTGGATCTTTTAAGGGCTGTGATTAAAGAAACCAGAACTGTTCTATAAATGGCTTTTCCTGATCATGAAGACCTGCCTTTTATTTAGAAAGCACATACTGGAGTTATCTGTGAATTCCAGAACAAAAAATAAGAGAAAGAATGGGGCCAGCAATCAGATAAGAGCCAAAGTCCTTCTATTCTGTCTTCACAAATCCATGTTATGATAATTCAACACCAACTGGGCTTAAGTTAGCCTTACATTGTTGACCAGTTTTTAAAAAGTGTTAGAACACCAGAATCATGTTCCTTACCTGGAAACCTACGTGGAGATTCCTCTTCCACTCTAGAGTTTCAGAAAAGTTCAATCCTCCTGATGATCTGATAACACTTCCTTTTATTGACTAAAGGTTGTTCTACAACTCCAGAGGTTTCCCCTTTTTGCCATGGCTACTGGGCACCAAGTTCCATGCTCAGTTACAATTGCTCTATTTAGCCTAAGTTTCTGGAAAATAGACCCTTTTTTTGTAATTGGCTAGCTTTTAACCCACTTAACAACAGGTTCATGGTTTTTTGTTTTGTTTGTTTGCTGTGCCAATTAATGTATATTAATTACATGAAATCCCTTTTCTGAAATTTGTTTGTAAACTGTAAAGATTTTTTGTCATCTATGAAATACACGATTTTTTCCTAAAAATACCAGAAAACGTAGAAAAGCAAAAGGAAAAATGAAAATTACCCTTAATTTCACCAATCAGGGAATAATTTGCTTTTAACATTATAGTTACTTAACCTTCTGTGGCTCACCCATAAAAATGGGGGTAATAAAGAGACTACCCATAATTCAGCCTCCTAGAACTTCTGTTAGTTAAGATATGTTATTCCTTGAGCTGTGCTTAGAACAGAAGCAGGGGTTGATAAGGGTTGGTGATTATTGTTATTATTGTTAGGTATTCTATTCCAGACATCTTTTCCTAGTCATATGCCAAGTGATTTTTGTAAATATGGGCATAAGTGGAAACATGGTTCTGCGAGCTGCAAGCAGTCTCGGAATTTATCTAACCTGGTTTCTCCACAGATCAGGATGCAGGAGATCAACTGGGGGTTCTTTTCAACTGTCCTATTCCAAGACGCCACCCCAGGACTGACTGAGTCAGAAATTTAAAGAATTAGATATGCATATTTGGGGAGAAAAAAATGAGATCATTCTGATGGGTATGCTTGTTGATGAGACTTACCAAGCTATAGCCAAATCTCCTTTACCCAGTGCAGAAGGAAGCACCCTGGAGGCTCAGTGAGTAGTCGTGAGACCACACAGGATTCAGTGAGAGCCAGAGCAGAGCCCGGGTCTCTGAGCTACTTTCTGAGACTGCTTCTACCATGCAGAGGGCCACTAGGCATGTTTAAAGAGAGAAGCATTTTGTATGAATTTAGCAGCACAGTAATTGGTTATATCCAAACAAATACCATAATGTTTGTGAGCAATTAATTGAGGTTACCAAATATGCAATTGTTGAAAGTAAAAACAGAACAAAGAGAAAAGCACTAGTTTACATTCATTCATTCATTCATGAAGCATGAAAACATTCATGTTTCACTAATTCAGTCTGCTCCTCAATCTTAATTAGGGAAATTTCATAGCATTTCAGTTCCTAAGTTTAGATGGTTTGGGGAGTAGGTAGAAGAAGTCAGTTATGAATTGAAAACTTTTCAAAGGGCACCTTCCAGTGAAGTTTTCTGAGTCTTTTCATTGCACAAGGTGGTATTATGTTCACATCTGAGGCCATGGAATTCGGCATTTCCTATCATTCTGTTCCCAGAAGTTCTGTTCCCCCATAAAAATAGAAAAAAACATGTGAGGTAAGTTGACCTGTGTTTGAGAAACTACTGGAAAACAAAGCCAAGTGTTTGAAGGCTGCATGAGCTAAGCCTGTGATGGGGTGATTTGTAATGTCTCTAAATATTACAGGTACATCTACAGTCTTGTATGGCACTGCCCTCACCACCGCACTTGACTGATTCTGTAAGGATCTACATGTAGGTGTTTAGATGTTTCACCGCATCTGCCTGACATAAACTAATGATGTAGACTGATAAACATGGTGACATGATTAAACAGGATGTTAATTAGTGGCTCCTCTAAGAGTCTTGATCCTTCCTTTTAGCAGCCTTTGTTATGCATGTACGAAAGTTAAAGAGACAGAAATGGTTGTTCCTTGTGCAGCAACTGTTAATGGCAATGGGGATTCAAAAAATAAGCATTTAAACTACCCAGGAAGACATATCAGGTCCATCTTCTTTTCCTGGGAGTTGTCCCAAATATGCCTTTGTGGGAAGGGATATGGCATTTTTCCTGCAACCAGTAATCATTTGTACTATTACTTAGTTGTCATGTATTGATGATCCCATTTCAATCAAACATATCTCATTCAGTGAGGTTTTGATGGGAGGAATTTTTGGAAGGGTTTAGGAAGGTTAAATCTGTGAGACATGGCTTCCATCTGGAATGCATTAGCTACAAAGATTTATTAGTCAGAGTGCCTCTGCATAATGTTCCATGGAAAGCGGGTCGGTCCTGCATCTAATTTCCACCATGATGTCTATATGAGGAGTGATCTTTGAAATATCATAGGTGACAATCAAGTTTGTTATAAAAATAGTAAATGCCCAGGATTTTCATGGTGGCTCTTTTAAATCCCTCATGAGGGTCGCTAAGCAGGTAGTTGATTTGTTGACGAATGATAAAACTCACAGAATAGCAACATGCATGAAATTTTAAAACAGGATGGCCCTTTTAAGCAGAAAAAGACTGTTACAACAATTATGAACATTTAGTGTTTTCATTTGCTTTTTCTCTGGACAAGATAGCATTAGAAAATAAGAAGACCAGTATTCAACTACATAAAGAAGTACATCTTCCTTCTGATTAAAATTGTTTTTAACAGCTAGTGTTATTGATCATTAAGTGAGGCAGGGAAAGCTTTATAATATCTCATACATTAGTCATCCTGAGACTATACTTTTCTGAGCTGTAATGTGATTGGTATAAATTAGAGATTATGGAGGTGCTAGAATTTCCAACTGTACTGATCACCATGTGGAAGGATGGCAGAGCTGGTATACAGCTGGGCTTACATGCACTACTGTACTTTTAAAAGAAAACAAGCCTAAAAGCAGAAACAGGTCTAACGTTTGAGTTAGGGCTGTAGAAATCAGTATCAGATAGAGACCAGAAGCCGCCTCAGCTTCCTGTTGAAAAGGCAGCTCAAACTCGGGGGAAGGGTTGCCTCCTCCTCACCTGCCTTGTTCTCAGTTGCCTACGTTAAGGGAACAAAATGAGCGCAGATCCAGTCCCATGAAAGCTTTTTCTACCATCAGAAGGCAATAATGGCTTATGATGCCTTCCCTGGATGTATTGTATCTTCCCAAACACGAAGGGCAAAAGATTAGTGCCAGGTGAAGGGCGAGTCACCATCCAAATATTTATCTGTGAATTTAGGTCACACCACAATGCCCAGTTGTGTCATTCCCTCTCATCGTAGGAAAAAGTGTTCCGTATCCTGGATACAAGTTCAGTACTAAATTGTTCTCCAAGGATTACAAGGGAAATGCTGGAGCTCAGCAATTTTCTTTTACCCTCGCATTGGGCTTCTGTGCCATTGGGCGGTTTTGTGCCAGACAACAGAATTGAGAATGAAGTAGTGCTACCCACAAAATGCATGTTAGAGAATGCAAAGAGGTTTTACTGCACGACTTCAAAGGGCAGGGCTTGGGTGTTCCACCTTGTAGGTGAACAGTTACAGTGTCCTCAGCTTAAAAAGTTTCTCTCTCTTCTGCATCTACTAAGCATGCTAGGAAGACCACAGCTGGAGCTGTGCCTCCCCCTCCTGAGGAAGACACGCTCCCAGGATCCATTTACAGTCAGAATCTTTATTAGGTAGCATGTGTTTGAGAATGTTCATTTCTTTTTTCCCATCGGCCGTAGCAAGGAATCCCATTGCTTCTTCCCTTTCAGGCAGAGTGATAAGAGGATCTCCACACACCCATGTCCCAGATTTAGCTCCCCTCACTCAATGGAGGGATCCTTTTATACCTTAGTGCAAACTTGCTCTCATTGCCTGTGAGTCCAGCTGGTTTTGATGAAAATCTGTGAGGCTGTGCCACGTCTCCTCCCCAGCTGCCACCTCCTATTCCTAAGACAGAACAGCACGCAGGCCAATCTCCCATAAGCCCTTTGTTTGCAGGAACTTCATGTTAATCAACGTCTCACCGCTTCCTGGTGTCTTGGTATATAGTTTAATGTGAACTAAATAAAGCCATAGTTGAAAACATGACAGGTTCTCAAAGACACATCAGTTGAGCTTCTCATCTCTACCTTTAGCACATAATTGGAAATACTTTCAGTAACACAGCTATTGCGGAGTAACTAATCGAAGAAATTCTAATATTATAGTAAGACCATCCTCAGCCTACCCAGTTGAAAGTTACTTTACTCCTCTCCTTGATGAGACTTGTGGGAATTCCATTCTTCAGCATTGACTTCCCCCAGAATAATAATCTGTTTTTATTCATTATTCATTTACTTTTTGACAAATAAAGTCCTGGACAATTTTCACATTTGCTTAAGAAAAACTCCTTTTGATTCAAGTAGTATTTCAATTTTTAAAACTTCAGCAGCTTAGAATTAAATTAATTGCTTAATGTAGGCTTGAATGCCTAGAAATATCCTGAAGGAAATTCCAACAATATTTTAAGGAGAAATAATCAGTCTTTCTTTCATGTCACAATCTAAGCTGTCTTTGATATTTTGAATAACTTTAAATTTTCTCTATTTTGATAGTAATTAGTAAAGTTGGCAGAGATTTATTTTTTCCATGCATGTCTGAAGTGTAGAAATTCTTTCAAGGGGCTTTCAAGTCACACAGAGAAAAAGATCTATCTTAAAGTTCTGTGAGTAAAGTTCTATGAATAAAGGTTAATTTCACTAAATCCAGCAAAAATTATTTTCATTACAGTTGAATTCTTGAAAAAGGAAACATTAACATGTTAATTGTCACATCTGAAACAGAAATTTAACAGCTTTGTAATGAGATTTGATTTTAAAAAGCAGTTGTAGTCATCCTCTCAACCCTTTACCAGCATAAAATTTTAACTGAATGTTCTGGGATGGATGAAAGAAATCTACCAGTCATTTCAGTCAATGCAATAGTAATCTGTAATTAATTGGCTAAAAGAAAAAAAAGTTAACCTGGTTGTGTGATTAAATTGGCTAGTTAGATGATAGTTCGTTGTATAGGCATGGGATAACAAAACTATATACAAATCTAAGCATTACTGTTGATTCACATTAACTTATGAGAAAGTCTGCACATTTAGCTCAGTGTCATAATCCTGGAGACTTCCTGCAAAGGGCATCAGCACTATTACCATATGAGCACTTAAAATCAGTGTCACACCAAATGTAAAACCTGGTTGGAATCTGAGATTCATGTAGTTGAGCAATCTGAGGTAGATCAATCAATCTGAGGGAGATTTCTGATTTGTCTGTAAAGTAGGAATAATAATTTTATCTCATAGTGCTGCCAGGAAGATCAAAGGAGTCTTTTGTAAAGACAGTATATAAAAGTTAATTTTTTATGTTTTATAAACTTGATCCACCCCCTTACAGAAGAATATTTTGAAGGAAAACACTATATAGGCCTCACGTGAGGTACCACTGATTCCATAACCTCTCCCTCCCCAGCTGGGTCAGACTCCTTCCCTCTTCCCTGAGTGCCGAAGATCGCTCTTTCCACCACATATAAATCTTCATTAGAATAATCCGTTCACTCTCTGTCACACTTGCTAGACTCGAGACTCCTAGGTTAGACTCCCTAAGGTCAGAGATGACTTCTGCTTAGTGCCCAGCATACTGCCCGGTACCCAGTCCATGGTCTTCCTATTTCAATAATCATATGCTGAGTGAGTGAGTGAATGCATGGGAAACTATATATAAGGTGACTGCTAGATCCTTCTTGGAGAGATTTCTTAGCACCAAAGATGTGGCCTTCTACACAATGACTAGAAGGCCTTTTACAGGTGTACTCGTATGCATACAGCTCTGTTATGAGCATATTATTTTGTATTTTATTATCGGTTACATTGGTAATGGAAATAAAGGTGGTTTTATAATTACCCTCAAGACTTCAAGTCGAAATGGTCTCTTCACACTAGCATGCTGGACTACATCATGGGGATCTCTGCATTTTAGCCATCACTGCCCAATGAGAAGGGTGAATTGTACACTGCACAGTCCTACAAGGCAACCCTTATTTCACAGTTCAAGGTTGCTGGCTCTGAATTACAGCAGGAAAAAAAAAGTTGATGCAGATAAAAATAAAATTAGCATGTATAATAACACTTAAACAAGTAATATAACTCTAAGTTTCTCTCTCCCTCTCTGCTTTATTTTGCAATATATTCTACATGTGATAACTAGGCAACTTTATGTTGTAAAAGTAAATGTTTGGATTTTGCACCTGTGGTATACAGTAATTCCCCCCCAAAGCTATCACTCTTCCTCAAAATGTGTATTCCTAAACTTCCTTAAAATTCTAAACTTTCCTACAACATCCTAAATTTTTGTAAGCTCTTGATCAAGTTATTTTATGATCTTTCCCCTTTCCTTAGGAACTTCAGCATTGAGCTAGTCAAAAATAAATAAATGTTCATCAGATTTTAAATGCTTTTCAGGTCTGGGCAATTCAACTGAGAAGACTGTTTTGGTGTTATGTAAATGGTTTCTATCAAAATCAGTTCTATAACTGGTCTTCCTATTTCAATAAAATACTTTTACCCTGGCATTTTTCATTTTTATAAGGCTCTCATTTGCAGCATCTGTAGGATTGTTATTGTCAGATAGTAAATAGCTAACACCTATGTAGTCAATATGGACCCAGTATCTTAAAATATGTTTATAAAAGGTGTTATAAGTTCTAAGGGAAAAATCACACTTTGATGGGCATTAGAGATTTCATGGAGGAGGTGACATTTGCTTAGGATATGTATTCCCTGTGTGACTTATATGCTTGAGCAGAAGTGCTGCCATGTTTATACTAACTGACAAGCAAGTTCCAGTTTGAAATCAGAGCTCAATATCCAGTGATGACGTTGTAGATGCAGGATACTGCTTCTTAAGAAACCTCAAGGAGGAAGCATACCTTAGTGGAGGCTTAGACCAGAGCCCCTGATTCACTTCCTGCTCTGCTGTTTCCTCTCCATGCAGATGGACTGACCTATCTGATGCTCAGTTTCATTATCTGTAAAATGAGGGCCAATAATACTTTCAAGTTCATGGAGTAGTTGAGACAATAGTGATTCCAGTGGAACTCAAGGGTTGCGAATGTGCCCTAATACTTCCTGAGGAAAAGGATAATTAGGAGGAGACTCTTCTTGCCCTTCACTAACGAAATAGTGACTCTTACTTGGTTTATTTTTAACTCTGTTCTTTCCTTCCATGGTTGAGCACTAGATAAAGGGGAAACAATCATTACAGGAAATTAGTCCACATGGGGATGTGCTGGAAAAGTTTAGTGGACTGGAGAAACCTGGGTTCTTGCCCCCACTCGGTTGGTAGTTAGCTGGGCAATGTGAGGCAAGTCACACAACCTTTCTGGACACTTTCCTACCTGTACAGTGATGGTGGTGGACTGGACAGCCCCACAGAGATATGGAGTCACTAGTGCTGCTTGCAGTACATGGGTGCCCTCTCCTTGTGGGCACAGAGAGAACTGTGGGACCACATCCCAAGTTCTTGCCAATGAGCTGTGACAGGTAGCGACATAATTCACTCAGGCCGACACACTCATTCATAAGACTCTGAAATTTTCCTGCCCTCTTCCTTGACAGAATTCTGGCTGCTCTGCAGCCTGAACCCTGGAGGAGAGAGAGGGTGGGGCAGAGTCCTCAGTGGTCCCTGATGCACATGAGCATGAGTGAGAAATAAAAAAAAGTCACCCCTTTTAAATCACTCATAAAATGGGACTATTTGTTATTGTAGTAACCCATCTACCTTGAATTGTTGCAGGGACCTTCCAGCACAAGGCCCCGGGAAGGCTTTAGCAGGAGCTAATATTTGACTCCTGAGTATATGCTCTGGATTTACATCCTGAGCCCCACACGGTGCCAGCAGTGTGACATTGCGCTAGTTGATTACTCTCTCCAAATTTCCCTCTCCTTGTGTATAAAATGAGGATGATGCTGTTGGCTATCTTATTGAGCTGGTATAAGGATTAAAAGAGATCTTGCATGGAATGAATTACAGAAAATGCCTGACAGGAACTAAGGTAGTTCTTACTCTAGTTTTGACATTCTGTGAATCAGTGACTGCATTATCTCTCTGTATTTCCTCTTGTGTCCATTGAGGCAGACTGAGGAAGCTTATAAAAAATATTGCAATGGATGGTGGCTTAGAAAGAAAGGAAAGAAGCTATAAATTAGCCCTTTTATGGCCAACAGCTTTGGAGGTATGTCTATTAGTGTGAGATCATTACACCTGAGCCAGACCATTCCCAAAAATGGGAGTCAATGCCACTAAACAAATTGGAAATAATCCTAAATAGCCATCATCCAACTAGTGATATTTTTCTGCAAAAATTTCTTTGGGAAAAGAGATTATGTATTTCTCTCACCTTGGATCTTAGAAATCTATGCCATACTTTGTGTCTTTAAGGCATTCCAACAAACATTAAATTTATTATACCATAAAGGCAATAGCTCATTTGGATATTTAGAAGAAACCCCCCATAGAATGAGCATAATGAGAAAAATAATGAAGCAGTAATTATAATTCTCAAGGCTAATAATTTTAATAATAATTTATACTTAAATAGATCCACATGTAAGGAGATTTCAAAAGTTTATAAATATTAAGTAAGCTCCATACACTATAGCTCCCCAAACAACACCTGAATCTAACATTCCTGAAATATTCAGGCACCCTCAGTATTATTAATCTTATTTTACAAATGGATAAACTGAGGCAAAGAAAATATGCCTGGAGTCATGTAATCCTTGCTCATAGAAGCTTGTCTCAAGTACCTGTACCCAATTAGAACTTTGTGATGGAATAGTTTATGTAAGAATCTATCAATGAGTTCAACTGTGTTGCAATAACTGTTGTAACTAGTTTATGCAGTATAACCCATGGGTTTTATTTAGAGTCATGGTGTCTGTATGAAAACAATTGCAATTGAGATGATAGGTTTTTGCAGCATGTGGCCTGGCCATGGTTGAAGTACAAAGGAAGTTTCACATTGGATTTTTGGCATGAAATATCCAAAATGCATGCTCTAGCCAGAAGATCACTGCCAGACATGCCTTCTTCATTCTTAAGAGGGGAACCAGAGCCCATGAAAAGCATCAGTCACTGCTCACAGTTTGTATAAGCCTATTTTTTTCTGTTCCATTGTGCTCATTTGCACCTGATATCCCAAAACAGGTAAGTAAAACATGGGATATAGTATCCATCACATGGGAGAAAACCCCAGTGATGGATCCACTTACTGCCTTCAGTGCTAGTGGACTCTGGAGTCCCTGGGCAGTGCCACAAATCTGCATGGTGGCCCCCAGGTCCATATTCTTTGTGAGACTCTCTAGGGAGGCCAACACTTACATAAAAAGTTCACTATTGTTGCTAATTTTTAAATTTTTATAGCTCAAATGAATCAGCCATACCTCACAGTGACACTAAGGGCTCACTGGCCAAGTATTCTACAGTCGTCCATTGCTGAAAAAGCTTGCTCCTGGTGAGGTGGTGAGTGTCGGGGGTCCTGCCTGCTGAACTCACGCCAAAACATGGGTGTTACAGCCAGCAGTAGCAGAGAGCCTAAAGCCATTGTTTCTCTATGAAATTTTTTCAGAGAACCACCCCTCCTGATGGTTCCAAATTCAGTTTCAGATAAAACCCTCTGATTCCTGCAGGCTTGCATAATGATGAAGATGAAGCTGGTGGCCACTCATTCCTAAAAATATTTACTGTCCGTGGACATAGCTCCAACACAAGTGGTACAGAGCCTGCTCTTCTTCCCACTGGCTGAGCTGGTGGGCCGTCCCTTGATTATGGCCATGGGCTACCTCTTGTGAGGAGCTGGAAGCTGGTTGCACCTTCCTGAGCGTAGAGCTTTTGTTCAGGAACTTCCTGGTCCTGCATGGCCAGGGAAGGCTTGTCTGGCAGCTTCTGTCGTTGCCTGGATCCCCACACCTATGACCTGAGGGCTTGGCACATAGTAAGCACTCAACTAATGGTAGCTCTTATTATCATCAGTGTGAGTTTGATCCTCATTATCTTCATGTTGTTAGTATTGTCCTTCCATTCATTGTAGAAACAGAAGACAGAGATCCTGCTCTGATGCATGTAATATACAGGCTGCCTTTAATCACACATTATTAAACTTTCCAAGGCTCTTTTCACTTGAATGATCAATAATCAAACAAATTTTGTATTTATAATATCCATTTGCACTTTTATTTTTTAATCCATATTGGGAGGTAACTGTCTGTTTTGGTTTTCTGAGGCAAAGTTTTCCTGCTTTGCCCATAGTAGATGATCAATAACTGTTGTTGAGTGAATAAACAGGTAAATGAAACCTGTAATTCTGTCAGCCCAATACATTAGACTATTTTAGTTGACTATGCTGAAGAAGTTATTAAGTGCCCACTGTGCTCACTATGCTGAAAAAGTTTTAAATATGGATACTGTCTTAAATTCATAGTAGGCAGGGAGATCAGTCACATGCACACATAACTAAACAAGCAGGATTATGTATTTATTCAATTATGATGTCTATTGTTGCAATTAGCTTTTGTTGGGCACATATATCACTCTACATTTATCTTGTTTAGTTCTCACAAAATAAATCTATTGTTATCATCCCCATTTCACAAATGAAGAAACCAAAGCTTAGGAAAGTTACATAAGTTGTCCAGAGTCATATAGCCTGTAAGTGGTGGAGCTCTCAGCTATAATATGCTTCACCTCTGTGCTAAATTTAAAAAATGGTCATTATGTTCTTTTTTTTCCACAAAATGTATCTTTTATATTCTATTTATATTTTCCCTTGTTTTAGTTCCCTATGCTATATGGCATATATTAATTTTATTATGATTTATTAACTTACATTTCCCTAGTTTGAACTCAAATCATTTGTGGAACCACACAGGATCAAACAGATATAGCATGGGTAATAAAATGTAAATTGTATGGTGCCTACAATAAGTAAAATAAGTTTTGAAAAAGTTTTGGAAAAACTGAGCCATTGGCACATGAGCTTCTCTAGAAGGCTGGGTCAAATCAAAATGCATAGCAGGTGGGAAGAGGGGCGGAGCAAAAAGCACAGGCCAGGGTGCAAATGCTCTGAGGGCTTCTGGGGAGGAACGAGAGACTAACTGCCCAGAAGTGCTGGGCTGGGTGGGAGAGAAAATGGAGCTATTTGGAGATGCAGGAGATGGACCATCTCTCCAAACTAAGCATGTAAGAATGGTGGATGCAAAATTACCAGGGCCATCTGAGCACCAAAGCCAGGATCATTCCACTGGAGGCCCCTGCCTTTCCTAAGGAGAGCCTCAAATTCTCAGTTTTTAGAACAAGAAACATGAACACTGGAAAATCCAAATGATAATCAACAAGAAGTTTTTTTTTCTTGGTAACCTCTTAACAAATATTCACATAATAGTAGTCACCAATTTGGTTATCAAGAAAATGTCATTAGCATTAAATTGCTATTGTTCATCCGGTAACTGTATGTCTTTAGCACAGACTTGGGAAGGATAAAGAGTCTATCCTCCTTATGGCCATTGATAGAAGAGAAGTTGGGCTGAAAATTTCCTGTCTGTAATACATTTTTTAACTGAGGTCCTTATTTATTGGTTCTCTTTTTTTAAATCTATGAGTTGAAATAATCCTGGTCCAATAAAATTGCTGCCTCACTTGGAACTGACCCTCAAACCCAACACCCCTTTAGCTAGTGTAAGCTTGGACTGCCCCAAAGCATATGTGCATTTCCCAGTGTGTGCACAAACTCAGTAGCCCAATTTTCTAAAATGCAATTCAAGGGTGAAAATATCTGGTTTTTGAAGCTCAGATTCGTCTGCAGTACTCAACACGTACATCATGTCAAATATGTCTTTCCTTTTTTATGTGTATATACAGGAGATGTCATTATAAGACTGTGCAAATTGACAAAAGAGCTAACTTTCCCTCTTCAGGGAGAAAGTAGATAGAAAACAATCTAGTTTTAATTAGAATTGAGATCCTGCTGGTAATCACTTAAAGGTTAAACTACCACAGACTGGAGAAGAAAGCATGGCATGGGTTTTTTATGGGAGCTATTGTGAAACTCACTTTAGACGTGAAGTTCTAGCTACTTGGCTTGGAGCAACTGAAAGAAAAACATGAAAGCATCTCTATACCCAAAATACAGTTGCTTTGTACTTAGGGGAGCAAAATACCTAGAAATGCAGCAGAAATTTTCATGCCTTCCCCCCCACCCCCGCCCCAATCCCTGCAGATATTTTGGCATTGTCCGGGGAGGCCCTGGCGCCCTTTGTGTGCCAAGGCAGTGACTTAGTTAACATGAGTGCTGGGCAGCGCGTGCACCATGGCTGTGAAGCCCCAGAATCAATAAGGAGGCTTTAGATTTTAAACTAATGATTTCTGTGTTCAGCAAAAGTCAGAATCTCTCAAAGTTGCCATTGTTGGCCCTGATTTTTCCCCAGAGAATAAAAGAAGGTGTGATAAATCATCATGCTCACAACGCAAATAAAATGCACATCAGAAGAAACTTGAACTAGATTAGAGATGGATAATGTGAGTCTTAAACATCTTAATTATTTCAGTCTCACATTGAGTAAAACTCCTAAACTAACACTGTGATGACAGAGATTGTTGCAGCAGTGGGCACACCATCTGACTGGGCCAGCCTGTCCCCAGCACTGCCACTGTGACCTGTCCATGAATGATTCTGCCATGTCCTCCCACAATTATTTTAAGCAGTTTTGGATGACGTCTAATGCTTTTGAATGTATCTATAAACTGCTGTTGAATGTACATAAAGTTTCACCAGACTTTCTGATTTAAAGCCTAGAGAAGCCCTAGAGAAGGCTGGTATGGAAATTAGCTAAGTGTAATTTATTCATGAGCAGCAGAAAAGCTGAATTAATAAATACATGAGTATGTAAACTTATAACTGCATAACGATCTGTAGAAAATATGAAAGCCAAGCTCCATGTGTTAACAGAAACCCTTAAAGTGTGGCCCTTGGTCCTTTCTTGCAAACTGTTCTGTCTCTTGTTTTGAAAGCTGAAGTGAAGATAAGTAATAAGTAAATAAGATAAATTTCTTTTTTGGAGGCTCTTTTTCCTCCCCCTTAAAATACGGACCAGCATTATGGATGCTGCTCTATGCACATCAATCTTAGAGAATTATTTTTTGAAATATTAATGAAGGCACTAATTCCAGAGAATCAGGAAACCGCTTAGCAGATTTAACTCATACTCTCTCTGGGCCCAATTCTGAGAACGTTTTCACAAAGCATTGTCTGTCATGAGACAGTCTTTCTTTATTACAAGAGTGGTCATCCTTTTTTCCCCCTCATCCTCCCCATGAAATTATAATCTGTATTAGTATCAGTAGCCCCATCAAGCACTGATTCAACAGTACAATTGTTATGTACAGGAATTGGAGCAAAATGTATATTGTCACACTTCAAAAAGTATTCTTTAAAAGGGAGTTTTGCGTTGTATTGGTTGTATTCTGGTGAAACTTTCAATATTCGGGTTGAATTCTGAGCCTCTTGGCCACAATTAAGACCCAGCTGGTCCCTGCAAACGTGAATCTGCAGAGATGTTACCTGGAATTTGATAATCAACCAAGGAAACCGTTTCCTACAGTTCTTGTAAGTTGGTCAGAACATTGTAAAGGCAGCATAGTGTTTCCATTCATCTCCATTACTGATAATTCCTTGTACTAATTAAAAACATTTTCTGAAGTCTGTTTTGGAAAGCATCAATCCATCTCAAATGTTGATTCTAGCCATGGGATGAAGACAGAATAAACAAAAGTATAAACCTTTTTAAAATTTGTCTTCATTGAGAATTGTAATAGATGCAGAATAAAAATGAATCATCAAATGCTTTCTACGTACAGCCACTATCAATAGAAAGTTTAAAAAGCAAAAAACACATAACTATGTGCAAGTCATAGAGTACTTTAATAAATAAACTCATTTAGTACTTGGGGCAACTCTGTGAGTACAGAGGTACAAATATACCCATTTTACAGCAAAGAAAGTCATGCACAAAAGGGTATGGAATGCAACTGGTATGACAACACTGGAAATCAGCCCTCATATTGTGGATAGTTATTTAAAGCAAATACTAAGCCCGCATGGCTTTCTGACCTCAATGCCTTAAATGTGTAATGGGATCTAGTTTTTTTGGAAGAAGTTTGGAAATAAAAAATCATTATTTTTCATAGTGCAGATCCTTGCAATTACCTGGACTGAGAATTTTTGAGAGGCTGTTGAATACATGTATTCATTCCTGCTTGTAAAAACTTTTCTGTCATTAAGCTGTCTAGTCAGCAGGCTTTAGACTTCTGACCAGTGGAAATGCATATGTGAAAGTAGAAAGATATGTCTCATGATTATTGCTGTATAACAATGCCACCCCAAAACTTAATGGGTAAAACCATGACACCATTGATTTTGCTTGTGAATTTGCAAGTTAAACAGTGTTCCATGGGGAAAGCTTTTCTATGCTTCACTTGGCATCAGCTGGGTAACTCAAAGAGTTGAAGCTGGAATCATTTTCAAGTACATTCCCACACGGTTCCAGTGGCTGTCGCTGCCTATCAGTTGAGATCTCATCTAGAACTTTGGCTGAAATGCCTGCCTATGGTCTTTCCATGTGTCTGCTTGGCCTCCTAGTATGGTTGGCTAAGTTCCAAAGGCCAGGGTCCCAGGAGACAGTCCAGTGGAGTGACTAATCTCAGAGGTCATGCAGTATCACTTCCACCATACTCTTTTGGTTGTGGCTTTTGCTAAGGTCCACTGAGGTTCAAGAAGAGGAAAGAGGTCTGTTACCAAACAAGGGATTCATCTCTTGGTGAGCGTTAGCCAGCAAAGTCACACCAAGTAAAATCCAGCTAGGAATAAGCTTTATTTCTTGGCACAAGTAACGAGAGCACTGGGGATAGTTCCCAAAGCAGTGTCTCCCCAAAGTCAGTCGAATGCTTTCACTGCGTTTTTGCCATGTCAGATTTTCAGGAGGGGGCGGTTAAAGGCAGGGTGAAGTCAACACTTGTGTATTAGCTGGTCCTACTTCTTCATGTATCATGTCATGTTATTCAGCCTGTTGCTCCTCCCTAGGTGGATATTTTAACATCTAAATGAGGAACGTTTATTTTGAGATACTCAGGTCTTGGTAGAAACTGGCTCTGTCTGGTTTTAGTGTGCTCATAGTTGTTCTCCCAGGAGAACCAGAAGCTGCATGTTTGGGAGTCAGCACACAAATAACCAGGCAGGGAGTTTTATTCTCAGCAGATCAGCAGAATTATCTTACTCCTTTGTGTTTAACCCTTTGTGTTTCTGTATCATGACCCTATTTATTTCTAACTTACTTGTGACCCTTGTTCTCTGTTCTAGGTAACAGATCCCACCTCTTGATGGAGGCGTGTCAACATTACTTAGTAAGAAGAGCGTTTGGGATGGATATATTAGCCTAGCCATCTTTGGAAAACACAGTGTTCCATAACTTTAGTTTTAGTAAGCATTTAGGACTGTCGGTATGAGAGCAACAAATCCCATTACAGTAAGAATTGAGACCTACTACTGAGCCATAGGCTTAACAGAAAAAAACTGTTTCAAAAAATCAAGTTCACCAAGAAACCAACTTTCATATCACATAGAGATACCCAAGGAAGGAAGGTAAAAACCTTTCAGAGTTAATTCTAGCCTTGTGCCTATTTCATAGTAAAAATCTTTAGAGGTGGGAATTCCCCAAGCATATGTAAGATGGTTCATTTAGGCTGATCACATCTTTAGCAGTTACCAAAGGATCTTATACCAGATGTTAACATTCTAGTTTCTATCAAAGAGCTATGTTGGATTTTTTTTTTCATTATTTAGTATAAGAACAATGGAAATGAACTTTTATGAAGTTCCTTCCCTGTAGACTCTAAGTTAATCAGACACACTTTGAGAAAGATGGCAACATTTTAGAGAAATTCTATTTACTGAGCATTCAGCCTGAGTAAAAGTTGGATCCCAACCTTGAGAAATTTAAAAGTAATGCAGGATTTATGGAACATTCTGAAAAAAAAAAAGAATATTGCTCTTCTTACATAAGGGATGCTAAAAATCTACTACATGACTTTGAGCCATTCCTCCAGTTATGTGATCAATTTGCACTTAGCCAATTATATGCTGTACTCCAGTCTTTTTCACAACAAAAGCACTGTGCACATTAGATAGTTGCTCAGGGTTAATAATAATACTTACGCTTTATGAATTCTAAAATGCCTTTGCATCCATTATCACATCAGATGCTCACAGGAGATCTGTAAGCTGGATAGAATCATTGTTCTCTCCATCTTTCACATGGGAACCTGAAAGGCAAGTCAGACTAGCAGGAGATGCTGGGCCAGTAATCCTAAGACCATAGTTCTTATCTATTCATCTTTTTACCAAGCTTGTGATGTAAGTATTATCCCAAACTGTCTGACCAGTGCATAGGTACAAAGCCGGGTCACCCTAGTTTCAGGCCACGGCAAACAGAAAGTGTGCAGTTGTGTTCACAATGAGGATATAATCAATCATTGGCTCAATGTTGTTGGAAGAAGTACGCATTGGGACGGGACTTAGGAGTTTGGTGCATCCTCCTTGTCCCAGCTGTGCTGCCCATTGTCACCCTTTGATGTGCAATATGAGGGAGGCAGGCTGGATAAGTCTGTAAGATTACATTCACTTCTCAATGTCTGTGATATCATGTACATAAATAATGAAGAGAATAGTTGATATCAATATCTTTAAAGAAGTCAAGTGGGTAGATAGGAATGAAGTTGTCAGGTGATTTTTTTTTTTCTAAGTAATGTTACAAGGGGAAATTACCAACAGGAGGTTTGAGTAAGATCATAAGACAGAAACATGGAAAGAGGAAATTTAAAATGTCATTTATGTATTCATTCAACAAATATTTATTGAACACCTACTATGTTCCAGTCATCACCCTTACAGAAGGGCACAAAAAATTCTGTCCTCAGGGAGCTTGTATTCTAGTGGGAGGAGAGAACGAACAAACAAAGGATATATAGGTCAAATAATTAAAAGTGCTGTGGAAGGAAAGGGAATGGGAAGTGCCAAGCCTGGAAGTAATTGTAGTCAGGAATTGCTGATGAGGGTGGGTCTCATGGTTAGAGCATTTGAGCAAAGATTTGATAAGGCAGGGTGCTGTTCATGCTGATATCTGGGAGAAAAGCTCTCCAGACCAACTCCAGAGTGTGGAGAGGTGTGAGCAGAAGAGGAGGAGGAGTCCAGGTCTGAGAGTTAAGAGGGTTTTGCATGATGTTGGGGTCCTTGGAGACTTGTATAAGGAGTTTATTTTTATTCTGAGAGAGATGGGAAACCATAAGGGGCTTTAAGTGGCATGATGTGATGTGGATTTTAAAAGAATACTGCTAATGTGAATTAGATCTCCATGCCACTATTTTAAAAAAATACCTCTAGTAATTTTGTTAGTAGACTGTTGAAAATAATGCAGAAGCTGGAAGACAAGCTATTGTATCCTTCTAGGCTAGAGATGGTGTTACCTGGACCACTGGTAGCAGTGGAGGTGGTGAGAAATGATCATATTCTGTTTACCTGAAAGTTAAACCTGTAGAATTTGCTGGTTGATGGAGGTAAAGATGACTATTAGGTTTTTGTCCTGAGCAGTTGGATGGATGGAGTTTCCTTTTATTCAGAGAAACCTTAAGAAAACAGGTTTGGCCAAGTGTGTGTAGGGGGTGGATTGCAAGTCAAAGGATATGTGCAAAGGCAAAAAAAAAAAAAAAATTAGATGAAAACATTTATTATTAATATGATTATATTATTTTACTTTCCAAGAGGATTTGAAAAGGCTTATAATAAAATGTGCACATGGAATAAAGATTAAAAACATTTAAAAAGAGAAAAAGGCTTAAACTCAAAGCATGGTAGATCTAAACAAAAGTTCCCTGCAGGGAACATTAAGTGTGTTTGCTTGACCTTGGCAGAGTATTTGTGGCCAAAACTAAAAATATGGAGGTCATGTGGAAGTAAGGAGTATCACAACGCTCAAAGGGATTTTGTACAGACTTATAGATTTTAGACAGACTTGTAGGTGTTTGAGGAAGTTCATTTTTCCCTATGAGGGGTAAAAAGCAAAGGGATGGGGAGGCTGACTACTGGGAAGGCCAACAGGATGCTTAGAAGACCCAGGTATGAGAAGAGCTGGCCTGGGCATGACATTTGCTAAGGGGGCTTGAAGATTGGTTGACTGAACCTGGGAAATTGAAAAAGAAATGGCTTTCTCTCAGCTTCATGACTGGATCGTGCATCAGAAGCATTGGTGGGCATATAAACACACAGATGCAAGGCCTCACCCAGACTTTCTGAATCCTAAGCTCCATGAGAATACCCTGTACTTTCTGTGTTTTGAATGCCCCCCAGGTTATATGTAACTGATGCAACTCCTGGTTAAGAAATGCTGGAGGAAGGAAATTAGTGAATTTAATTAGCTTTTACATGGTGTGAATATGTCACTGGAATGTTCCCTGTAGAGAGGGAGGGAAGTAATAATTTGAAAATACTTTTGAAGATACTCATTTATTTATTCTTTCAATGAATATTTATTGAGTGCTTATTAAGTGGTATGCACATAAGCACTGGAGACACAAAGATAAAGGAAACACAAAGATGAAGCTGCCTTCAAGTAGCTTAGTCTGTTGAAAGAAACAGTATGTACATTGTTTTTAGTTTTCTAGGGCTATGTTTTCATGCATTTAGTGTTATCGGAACAGAGGTGGAACTGAAATAATAAAAAAGGTTTTCTGGAAGGGTATCAACTGAGCTGAAAACTTGTCTAGAACAAGAGGTGTCAAATCTAGTGTCCTGTTTTTGTAAATAAAGTTTTATTGGAACCACAACCATGTTTATTCATTTACATATTATCTATGACCACATTAGCACTACAACTTCAGGAAAATTAAGTGTAGTGACCTATGTATGACCCACAAAGCCTCAAATACTTACTACCTAGTCCATTACTAAAAGTCTACTAGCCCCTGTTGTAGAACAAAGAGGAGAGGGGAAGCTTTTCCAGAAAGTGGGGACAGTGTGACATGGTATTATTCAAGGAACTGCAGCAAAAGATTAAGGCAGAGAAGGGAACTAGTTTGAAGCTGAAGGTAGGCAAATATGAAATCACTGAAGCCTGCGTAGGACTTGGACTTTCTCCAGTGCATTGGGAATGAATGAAGGCTTACAGACAGTAACACTAGAGTCAAACTTGAATTTTAGGTAGATTATTCTGTTTCTGTTTGCTAAATAGAACAGATATTTGAAGGGGGAAAGACTAAGGAAAGGAAACAGGTTTGTAGGAGTAATTTATACAAGAATTAATGAACTGATTAAAAGTTTAATCGTAAGTTTATAAAAAGGAATATTACATAGTTATTCTAATGAGGTATATCTAAATCATACTGATAGGGAAACAACAACATGTACAGTAAGATAATCAAGGAAACTGCATATTCAAAGAAAGAATGTTAGTGTATGCATAGAAAAAAATAACAAGAATATGCAGAAAACTATTGAAAGGTTTTTTTTCCTTCCCTTGGGGGAGTAGAATTAAAGGAGACAGTCACCTTAAATTTACACGTCTATAGTCTTGGATTTTTTTTTTCACAACGAAAATATTGCTTTTGAAGCAGACAAAACAAAAAGAGTTAACTTTGTAGAGTGGTTTGTAAAGCAAAAGAGGATGGAGAGTTCATACCACGACTCAGGACAAAACAGAAGGCTGAAGAGAAGGGCATAAATTTAGGAAGGATGTAGAAAGTTAGCAAAATTTGATAATGTGAAAGGTGAGGAAGAGAATGGAAATATATTATGCCCAGTTTCTGATTTGAATAACTATGGTGAATTGTCATATCAATAATTTAATAAAAATAAAATGAGATAACCTTTATTAATCATTTATGATGTGCAAGGTCTTGTCCTAACTATACTTAACAGATTTTTTTAGTGCATTTAAATTATCAACAAGTGAAGGAGGAATTTTTATTCCCATTTTATAGATAAGAAAACTAGTCTCAGATTAAGTAGGTTTTACCCAGGGTAACAAGGTAGCTAAGTTCCCTGTGACAGGGATAGCTGGGAATTGAACATGGGTCTGACTCCAAAGATGATGTGCACTCCCACCCCCATCCTAAAACGAATTTTTACTAAGAATGGTACAGATGGAAAGATAAAATCAGTACAGGATGTATTGAGTCATCAGCAGAGAAGTTTTGATCTAACATGATAAGCCCTCAAAAAAAAATGAAACAAAAGAAAAGCTCTCAGATTAATTTTGGAGACTATTCATAGTTAATGGATCTTAATAATCACTAAAATTTTAAGAATAATAATATTGAGTATTTAAAAAGCTTTCCCCATACTTATGTTTGGATACTTGATATACTTATTGATATAGTAAATAATACACACTTAAAGGAATTAGAATAAAACAAATTTAATGCATTTTTTGGCATCAAAAATCATAGGCCTGATGACAGTTTAAGTCAGTGAGTGCTCACTATGTGCAAAGCATATCAATGCTATATTCTTACCTACTTTAACTTTTTATGTATCTAAATTTTTCAGTAGGGCTAGGATGACCTAAAAGACACTTAGTTTTCTAAACAGGTCTTAGAGTTGGTACACCTTCAGGAAATACCCAGAGTCATTTATTTTCCTACATTTTTCATCAGATCATTTCTGTATGTTTTCTTTGAAGAAAGTACTCCCAGTTTTGTTTAGGGGTACCGTTTGCAGTAAAGGTAAACCGAACTGCCAGAGGAAATGCAGTGGGCCTTTGTGATGGGGAGAGAAAATAACACGCCTCCCACTGAGAGGGAAGCGATTTCTCAATGTGTCACTTCACCCTGGCATTCAGCCACAAGAGGGGGCATGGACCAGAGTGAAATAATTCTGCCAGCTGCCTTGCTGGCTTCTCTGCCTCCAAGGAAGCACTATGGCCATCCTCACTCTGAGGTGGGAATAGAGCTTCATTTCCCATTTGATGAGGAGCTAAAGAGTTGACTAGTAGCCCTGGTTATACTTTCCCCAGTGAAAGCTAAGGCATGCCTTCAAGACTTCTAAGAAGTGCCGAAGAAGGTGCTGTTAAAACTGACTTGTAATAATGGTTTTCCTTACCGCCATGCCCCTCTTACACTACTTTCTGATGTTATTGATTTTTATCCAAATACAGATATGTGCTTTCAGAAAGAGAAATCAGGTTGTTAACACTGACCATTCAACATAAAGTTTGTGTATTGCATAAAAATGTGTTTTTGACACAGTAAAATGCATTCGCTTTATGCTCACTGTAATTCACTTTATAGTGACTTGCTTAATAGCATAACATATATCATTTATACTGCTATCCTTCATGCTTTTAAACTGTAATATCCTTTCTTCAATGACTACTTGTCAATTTCACTGATCTAGATTTGATTTCATAAATTAACTAGGCCAATTAAGTAGAAGAGTTATCATTAGAATAAGAAGTGGAAGCAAATAAATATTAATCTTCCATCTCTGAATGTCAGTATTCCAACACAACTTTGATCATATTTGAGCACTGCTTAATGGAAAAAATACACCCCTCTGTTGTCAATTTAGTATTACCCAATTTAAACATTTATAAGTATTTTTCACTCACTTTCTTTTGGGCAGTTATATTTCTATTTTGCCTATATAAAATGTGGGGACTGAGCAAATACAGAATTTCATTATTTAAGGACTCTTACCCTGCCTCTTTGCTCAGCTTCCCCCTGGTCTCCGGTCCCTTTGCCTGTGGGCCTTTTATTTCAGAGACATGGGAACCACATTATAGTACGTAATAGAGGAGTTTGCCTACGATACATTTTTTTTTATTGCTTTGGTCACTTTGTCCCCCTCACTTTTGGAAACTTTTGGGAACAACTGGGAGATGACAGTGCTTGACAGAGAATAACATTTTAAAAATATAGCCTATTTCAGAGAGTGTTTCCTTTTTTTTAAGAAAAAAAAACTTTTGAGTCAGGGATTTCTTCTCTCATTTAAATGATTCTTCCCGTATTATGAGCATGAAGTTTCTTTGTCTTCCTGGAGATGGAGAAGAGTTTGTCAGTAAGCACACTTTTCATAAAAATACTTTACATACACATGTGCAATTATAAAATTGCCCTTCACCCTTTTCTGTGCCCCTGAATTCACTAATACTTTCTTTCTTTTTTTTTCTGGATTCTATTTATAGCCTTTCTTCCTTTTTGGAGGGTGGGAGAGGTTGCTCCTCTTGGAACCCTTTCATTTTCTCCCTCCTTGGTTGCAGAAGCCTTACATCTCTGTGGTAAAGGCTCATCTTCCCAATTGCCTCTGAAAACACCCCTAGAGGATGTAGCACAGGGATCCATGGGAAAAATCAACTGGGGACTCCTGTGTTTGGATGCCAGCTCTGCTGTCTCCGCCCCTCCATAACTCTGAACAGGGGTGATTAAATTGTGTGCCACACATACACACACCACACAGCACACACACTCAGAGGCCCTAATGGGAAATTTGGGGACCCATGAGGGAAGATGATACCGGATTCACATTTCCCCGCTTGTTCTGATTACGCATTTGCATCTAGAAGCTGGCACATCAGAGCTGCTCACTCTCTCCAAGTTCACTTACCCCTTGCAGCCCTTCAAGCCTCAGTAGTTTTACCATAGTAATAATTTTGCACTAAGAATTCTAAACAAGACTTTGCCATTGGACATCCTTTGAAATAGTTAGCTTTGCTTCCCTATTTTTTGTAACTTGCCAAAATCACAAATAAAAGGATCTGTGTCCTCTAATGCTTCTTCTCTGGTCATTATCTTGGAAAATATGCAGAGTCTGGTCCAAGTAGAGTGCTCCCCAAACCTTGCTGTTACTTTGAGAATAGTTTTAATGAGGCTTGCAGCTGAGCCAAGCTCTCCTGTTGGGTTATTATTTGGGCATGTGGAAGCCCTAGTGATTGATCTGTGTGGGGGAACTGGCAACATTCGCATGCCCTCTGGGTAGAGGAAGAGCCTCCAGCAGGAAAAATTAGGGAAAGAGAAAAAAAGGAGAGGAAATGTTTATCACCCATCTCCTAGCATTTTATGGCAGTGTTATGGTGAACTGGGAGATGGATGTGTATATTCATGGATTTTGCACCACTTTAAGCACTAATAACATTAAATCAACCTTAATACTTCATGCCAAATGTGCTCTAAAAGAGGGAATAATGGGAATTTTTGTTGACTTTAGTAAAGCATCAAAAGTTACACTGGAAACACATAAAATGCTACAATGCAGAGGTCACAATTATGCTAATATCATGATAATGTAAAATATTAAGTCACCAAAATGACAGGATTTACAGCCAACTATCCTCAGTCCCCAGAAACCTTAGCGATAAGCTCCTGGTAAACACAGCAGCCTGTCCTCCCAAGTTGTCTGATTACAAATTTAGATATGTATATGATTAGAACTCTTCCAGTCTCCTACCCCTAGAGACAGATGAAGTAAAATTTGATTTATATCATACCTGGAGTCTATTATGTCAAGTTCACTCTGATTTGTAGACCTACCAGGTCTGATGAATTTTGTGTGTTTAGCAAGTTGCTTATGGGAAAAACAAGGACTACCATTAATGACCATGAAAAGCCCTGTAATCTCATGAACTAAAACTTAAACATTAATGGAAAATAGTCAGATATTTTAAAGTGGAATACTGGCAAATGGAAAGCATAATACTGTGTTACTCTCTGTCTCCCTCTCTCTCTCTTTTTTTTCTTTTTAAATATCCTGGTTTTTGTGCTGAGATCCAGGATTGAAAAGCCTTTATTTACTCTGAACCTCGACCTCATGGCCTTCAATTTACCTTTAACTCTGTGGCCCCCAGTCTCATGAAAGTCTCTCCTTTCATGGAGCTTGGACGCACAAACTTCTCAGTGGTCATAGTCACCAAGGTAGAGCCATCATGGCTATGCAGCTTTCCTGTTATTCTCAATTCTCTCCAACCAACACTGACTTCTATTTGACATAATGTCATAATAGCAATAAAAGACAGTGGAAAATAAACATGCAATGAAAGCATACTGTTATTCTAAGCTGATACTCTTTAATATTTCTTCATGCTGAGGGCCTTGTTTCAGCTAATTTTGTTATGCCTGCTAAGGTCAGCAAATGCATGTCCATACGGGGTATGCTTTTCCTTTTCAATGTTAAATGCATGCATGTTGCCTGAACTTACGCTTACAACTTGCTCTGGCAAGGGTAATGAATATATGTGCTTTATTACCAGATATATGTGTCTGTTATTAAATATATATATATCTATAAATAAAATGTTATTGGTACTCTCATCACTAATTAGTCTCTATCAGCAGAATGTGGACTCTCCTTACCCCACAACAGTGAGGCTACCCGCTAGGATAAAAGGCCATGCTCACCTAAGTATTTTTGTAGGCTACCCCTTTACCCACCTGCCACTCTGCCACATTCTTCACACTAACGTTATTGATGAGAATAGAATAACACAGGTTGACCTCAAAGGAATTTCTATTTGTGTGCTGTTAAGAAGAGCTCTAAAGCCATGTTTTTTAAGTGCAACTTGCAATCCCTAGAGGTTACAGCAAAGTTCTTACGGGAGTGGGCAGCGTCAAAAGAACACTGCAACTCTGCAGGCACTTTTCCTCCATCAATCCCTCCATCTCAGCAAGAGCCAATCAATATTTCTTGATCTCCAATTTTGTGCAAAACTCTGCTTGCGCTTAACCCTTCTGGCAATCCCCTTCTTTGCCAATTCCCCCTTTCTGGGACAAAAGGAATGTTTTCTTTCTTTTAACAGGATGGAATTGTGAACACATTTGTTTTCTTCAACTTATGAAGAATGGGTTGAGTTTGAGGTTTTCCATCACACATATATGTGTAGTATGAAAAGACATTTCCAATATTACCAAAATTATATTTGTTTCTAAATAAATGGGATTGTTTCCCCCCTTTTTTTAGGGAGGCTTGAGTTGGCTCTCTTCCCAAACACAACCTTTTGGGTGATAAATTCCTTTTGAAAAGGAACATGAAGCCCTTTTGATATTATAAATAGTATATGTAGTAGAAGAGAAAGGATTGTGTAATTGTAACACAAAACCTAAGAGAGGTCTATGGGATAAAGTAAATCTTATTCTTTCCTCAACAATTAGTAAAATATCATTAGTTTACATTAGAAGATATATTTCTAGTAAGCATTTTAATAAGCATTGTCAGTTACCTGTTTGCCTCTAATACAGCCTGAGCTGACTCAGTGATAGGCAGATACACAGCTACAGCTGCAGCTCAAAGAGAAATCCAGTGCGGGACGATTCTGTGATCTACTGCTATCACAGGCCTTTCGGCAATCTTCTATGAGGAAAATTATAGTCTGGGATTAGTTCTGAAAAAGCAAAAGATTTTGCTGTCCCATGGAATTCCTTAAGAATTGCCAGGGCGGTTAATTCGTTCTCATTTTCTCTCTCTCTCTCACCCGCCGCCCGTGCTCCTCCCATCTTCCTCCCCTCTTTCAGCTGCTCCTGTGCACAGATACACTCCTTGGACAGTTCACTTCTCAGGATTGCCTGTTATCACTGTGACCCTCTTTCCCCCAAGTTCCATGCTCTGTTTTTGGCAGGCATTTTAAAACTATGAAGACATAAACCTCACTGTGTCAATGCGGCAGTGCAGCCCAACACATCCGTAAGTGTCACAGAGGTGTCAGCCCTTTACATCATGACTGCAGTTCATTTCTCTGCATTGACAGTGATGCTTATACCAGGCAAGGATTAGAATGGGCATATTTCCAGATCTTAATTACATCAGGCATAAGGATGAGCAACAGCATTTTTCTTTGGGGGAGGAAGGGAGGAGGAAGAAAGAGAGGAGGGAGTAGTGCTGAATTGGGGCATCTAGAGCCTCATGTGTCCCCGTTTATCAAGAGATAATAGGATTAAGCTAAGCTATGGGACTTCTCTGGCTAATGCTGCCTTCAGCAGGGGTCTAATAAGGATAGATATAATTGGGTAAATGGCAAATAAGAATGAAAAAGTACGGAGTATAAGCACAATGCTTAGGAATAAATAATGACAAATTGGATTTTGTCCAGTCTCTGCAGACTTGGTTAGAATCTGGCATCCCACACTGAATTATAAGGGGTAACATCTGTCATTCTTCTTGCCCAACTTGTCTCTGCTCATTGCAAACATCAGAAAGTATCCTCTCAAGTTTAACTCAGGTCTACGGTACTGCTCATTTGAAATCAAGTAGGAACTGTTAAGGAACATTCAAATAGGGTTAAAGAAACAGAGTAAATTAAGTGCCTAAAACAAGTGTGACACAAATTAGAGTCTGTTTCTTTGACCCTTATCCATTTACAGAATTTACCCCATTAACAGCTAGAAATTTATTTTCACTTCCTTCACCTCTCTAAGAGGAAAGCAAACATATAACATAGCCCCAAAGGAGTAATTAATTAGATCATTTACTGACATGGATTTGAATAGTTTATTTAAATACAATCCTGTTATTTATTTATTTTACAACATTATGCAGGAGATTGAAACTCCTGTTCTAATTTGCACTTAGCAAGGATCTCTGAAAAAATATCACAGTGAAGGAAACAAACAAAGAGCCAGTGATCAAAGGGCCGCATTCAGAAATGCATTAAAGAATTTTACCAAGATACAAGTGTTTCAGTGATTAAAAAATGAGGATTGGTTGAGTTGAGGGTAGAGGGGAGATAACAAGACTATTTGTTTTGTATTCCCATGGGCACATTTTAACAAATATAATGAATTCATTGATAAGCTGCTATATAAAAAGCAAGAAGGAAAATTTTAAAAATAAAGGATGCCAACACAGGTAAGAGAAATACAATGAATATGCAGATTATCACAATAAAATGAAGGCTGCTTTTGAAAATAGAATATGAAAAATCCATGAACTCAGAATCAAGTTATAAAAAAAAACTGCAATCTCACAAGTAAAAGTTGTAAATTTTTCCCAGAAAAATGAAAAGTTCTTCAAGTATATTTTCAAAAGCCAGATGTAAAAGTAGGTAAAAGTAGTGCACCAAACATGAATATTGAATCTATTCTAAAATTAACTAAGGCTTTTTAAAAAAATAAAATAGACATTCTGAGACATTAGATGTTCATTTTCAATACTTTTAATAAAGTAAATGGCCTTATAAATGCTTTTGTAAATGACTTAAATGTTTTCATTCAATGGGCTTTTAGGATAATCTCTGAGTAAACTACCATATAGGCACCTTAATTCCTCCGGTTTATGGGGTTCTTAGACTCTGGTCACTGTAAATAGAGAACTCAGCAAAATTTATCCCCACTATTATCCCATAGAGTGTTTAATGATTAAAGCAGTTGAAGAGCCATGGAGATCCGAGGTGGAAGTTCCACAGGGAGTGGAGCACAGGTACACTCTGAACTCCATCATCTCAAGAGAGCGGAGGAGCCCTCACCTCAAAGTCTCCTTTCTCCTCTCTGTCCTGCCTTGTGTCCTTCCTCCACGCGTGTCTCTAGCTGCCCTTGTCCTTCTCTCCCGCCTTCCACTGCCCGTCACACATCGTTCCCCTCTGTCCGACCGCCATGCCAATCTACAACTTCTGCTTTTCACCTTTTCTCTCCGCTTTCCTGAACCATTTTTCTTTCTCCCTTTGTCTGTTTCTCTTTCTTGCACCCAGTTGTAACTGAAGAATTATTCTGGTATTAATTTAGAATTTTTAAATATGATAATTATATAACTAAAAACATTCTCTTGGATACACATAGCATTTTAAAAGAAGATGCTCTGACATTTCTTATTTTTTAAGAAAGAATGTGATGCTAGGTGAAAATGCTTGTTTTGTGATCTCATAGGAGGCAAAGGAGCATCTGAGACAGAAATTTGCCCTCAGGGTGTTGGTTAGCTATGTAGTCTCATTTTTATATTTTAACAACAGAAAGGTGGTGGGCAAATGACCAGTTTAAGCTAAAACAGAATATTGAACTGCGCAGACTGCATGAGGCTTTGGTATAATTTAGTAACAAGTGAACAGAAAAATGACTCCATTGTTGAGTGGCTCAGCTAGTGTCGTGGCTGCTGGGCCTGCTTGCCACCATCTGTGTTGGCCTGCTGGTCTTCCTCCACCTTTGGGTTTTGTTTTGTTTTGCTTGAACAGAAGTCCAAGGATGGTAATTTGCTCAGACTATCCATTAGTGCCTGTATCACCTTCATTATCTTGAGCAAAAGAAGCACCACATGCAGCTGAATTCTCTGCCAGAATATGGAGAAGCTAGTGGACGAACTGGGACCTGGATTTTCATTAAGTTCTAAAGGCTAAGTCAGTAGGATCTGTGGGCATGCAAATGCCCTCAGAGCAGCTGGCACTTAGCCTGATGGTACATGATGAGGGACCATGGTATCAGGTGAGCAATCATGTCACAGGGGCTTACGCAGCCTCTCCTTTAGAAAGGTAACTACAGGACTGTGAAACTGCTAATGGGAAATCATTGCCACCTCACATGTTCCCGTTCCCAGGCCACTGCAGGAAACAGTACCCCTCTTAAACAGCTTTCATCAAAATATGTTCTCTTCTCATCAAAAGTCAGCTATGACTGACCTCCTCCTGGATGGTGACAGCTTAGATGATTCCCCCCAGAAATGCCCCCTATAGTTAGCCCCTTAAAAAGGTTTGATGTTTCTGTAGCTTTATGGGTCTTTCTACTAGGTAATCTCATGGCATATGTTCATTCAACTAATATTTATTAAATATCTACTATATGCCAGGCATTGGGAATATAGCAGTAACTCTAGGATAAAAAGTTCTGCCTTCATGAAACTTATATTTGGATAAGGAATATTAGACATTCAGTGAAATAAATAAGGGGATCATATGGTATGTTGGAAGACAATAAATTCTGTGGAGAAAAAGTAAGGAAGGGATGTGGGCATTATAGAGACAGCATGGTTGTAGTTGGGAAGAGTGAGTGAGGGTGGGGTTGGAGTGGGGGAGGGACTGAGCAAGTGACTAGTAAGTACTAGGTGGGAGGGTCCCACCTCCTGGGGACTTGGTGAGTGTCTGGCCCACACTTAACAGTGAACGAATGGTGATCTGTTTTGTCTGGGCTTTTCCCTCAGAGCACTAACTCATGAAAGGGAGGAGGTACTTATTCTGTTCTTCCCACCCATAGTGCGATGCACAGAACTTGACTGAAAGGAAGCCCTGAGTAGTGGCCCAGTGCCTGACCTAAAGATAAAAATAACCGGCAAGGATTGGTAGAACAATAACAGGCTCAGGGGTTGCTCACACAAATGCATTTATGAATATTAACCCCATACATGTGTGAATGTGTGTGGGAAGATGAAAAATATTTAGAGGGATTTGGGTTTCAAAATAATCACCTAGATCACTTTCAAGTTTTCCCTGGGTTAAAATACCTTGTCAGTAAATCATCGTGAGTAGAAGGGAACATCCCTAGTAAAATACTTTTACACTGAGAAGATCCTCATTCCAGAGATCTTAACTGAACTGCCAGTCTTCCGTATGCTTATAATTGAGAGAAGCAGTCCAGGGACTGTTACACTGCAAAGCAGGACAGAGATCAAGGTAAGAGGGTCTGTGACTTCTTGGAGTTCATTTCACTGTTGCCCTGATGTGGCCCAGAGGGAAAAAACCCAGTTCATCTGGTGCTTGAGTCATATTTATTAAAAGAAAGGAACCATTTAATGTAAGGACGGGAACTCCTGCTTTGGGTAAGTAGAACTAATTCATTTACAGAGTTAGTAAATGGTACCATTGGAGAAGTAAATTGATATAAATGTACAACTAGAAAATAAAATCCAGACACTCATCCCAGTTCTCTCATGCATAAACAGCTCCCTCTTTGCTTGTTAGTAATAAGAATCTCTTATGGATTCTTCATGTGCTAAGCCTCATCTTTGTGTAAAATTCTGTAGCATTCCAAATTATTGCCAAGAATCCATCTTCCTGAAGATGAGACACCAGGAGCAACGGAGATTGGCTAAACAGGAGATGTTTTGAATGAAATGCATAGTTTAATCACATTCTACTTTCAGAAAACTACTTCATTTAAGTTGGTGCTTGCCTGGGGTAATAATTTATGCTCCACACTTGAGTAATCACTGGGAAGATTGCTCAGAACCCAACCCATCACATAGTCACCAATATTCATGGCCTAAAGTAAACTTCTGAAAACTTTGGATCTACATAATCTCAGCAAAATTTAGACCTCTAGATTTGTTGGGCCCCCTCTATCAGAGAGAATAATTTCATTTTTCTTGACTTCTGTAAGTATTTGGAAGGAAAGTCTGTTTTCTTTTCTCCCAAGTAGCAATTTGAAAAGGTAGTACTTTTGAACATTAAACATGCCCAGTTTTCTAAGCATATTTTGTCTCATGAAAACTGAAACCCACAAAGGGTCAACAAAGATCATTTATTTTTAAATTTGATTTATTTTTCAAATCTCCCCAGTTTGGGCTCTCTCCATGTTAGAATTAATCCAAATCCATAAAGCACACTTGGTTTTGTGTTTGTTCTCTGTTCTTTCTACACCAAGGACAGTTGCCACATCTGGGTGTTCAGGTTGTGTACTGAACAAGGGTGCTACATGTAAGGAGTCATAATGTAATAGTGTTAGGGGTAGCTTGTGTGCCCCATGTTCTAATTGTGTATATGAGCAAAGGAGAGTGTAGGGAGGAGGGAATGCTGGTGTAGGGAGCCAGAATAGATGCTTCATCTGGGATCTGGAAAGCAACCCCAGGCAGAGCAACATCAACTGGGCCTCAGTATGTGATTGTCCAAGTCATGCAACATAATAATGCAAACACCATTTACTTGAGAAAGGAACATGTTTTTCTAATGCTCATAAAGACATATATAGTCTGGCTGCTGCTCTGGTGTAGATGCAAGTCATGGAGAGAAATAGAAAGTTTAATGGCTGCCCATTGTGAGTATCAAAATTCCTGCTTTAAGCACTGCTCTTTCCTTCCAGCATCCTCAGCTTTCTCTTGAATTTTTCTCAGCTAATCTCAATCCCCAGCATGCTTTCCTTTTTTAGCTACCACTAAGAATTGCAGAATGGACTGTGTTACTGAATTGCCACAGACACTGACAGTGTTTAGTCAAACAATTAGTCAAATCACTTTTTAAGCAGAGGCTGTTCAGGACCAACAGGAAAGAGACTGAATTTGATTGTAGCACTGAACTGTTGATTCACTAAACCTCACTGAACTGCAATGCCCATTTTATAACATGAAGGGAAAGTAATTGTCACCCAAGTTTTCAGTTCTAAAGCTCTCAAGCAGTCTTGCTTGACTAGATGTTTAAAGGGATTTAGTCAGCTCAGAGTACAGTCTAGCCACCCAACTGTCTGGGTCCCAGCACACTAAGGAGCACAACAGATTTTTGACAAATACGGCCCCTCCTCAGGTGAGCCTCTAGATTCCCATTTTTCCACTGTAATTTTTCTTTCAAAGAATTAGTTACCTTGTCAATTCAGGCTAAACGCAGTAGATATTTCACTAAAAAGAATAGAGACAAAGAATATTACTTTCCTGATCCTGTTTAGCAGCTTTCAAGCCACGATGGCCTCCTGTTGAGAGACTTCATGCTCAGTTTGTTTATGTTCTCAGATGAATCTTCAGTGTGTTTTGAGGTGCTTAATCTAGTGGTTAAATTTGAAGAGATGAAGAAAAGTCAAAATCTCCCCAGTATTACCTAGGAGGAGCCTGAAATAATTGGTAGGCATTGAAAAATTTCCTACACTGAGGAAGGCAGAGAAGGTTCCATTTGTTCATAACAGTTTTCCAGAATTCTGGGCCAGAGAAACTAAAGAATAATTTTTTTTCTCCAAATGTAAGGGTGCTGATTTTTTTTGCTTTGCATGCATAGCATATATTATTTTGTAATATAATTGTCCACTTAAATTTTTGTTTCATATTTCTTCATTGCCTTAACGAAGTCCCAGACATAATAGTTAAAATTAGTGGATCATCTTTCTGAATTATACATTTTAATTATGATTATTTGATAAGCATTTCAGATGTACTCACTCACATATCACATAAAATCAGAAATAAGTGTGTTTATCAATAGCAGTTTAATCCCAAATGGAGGCTTTATTTAAACTATCAAGGACTTGATTACAGGAGCTTGAAGATTAGAAATGAGATTTACAAGTGGCTAGAGGGAAATATTTAAATATCTTTGCTAGAGCAAATTATAGTCATTTTTTAAAGGGCTTAAAAGTATGAGTGAACTGAGCATTTCATCTAAGATATCGTATTACTGAACTATGTTTTTTCTTTTCGTAGTCACCCCTTCAGCTATTTAGAAAACAGCTTGACCAGAAACAAGGAACGTCTATTTTTGCATTTTACAGCCAGCAAAGTGGGCCTTTTGTGGAAAGCATGAATGCTAAGCAATTTTGTGTGAAATTCCATATTAAACTCAGGTGGACTTTTTGCAGTGCACGAAAAGAACCAAATAAATTTAGTTTCTAACTAGTGTTGGTTCAAAACAATGCTCATGAGTTAACTATGGACTATTGAGTAATAATCTCGGAGTCAGGTGTGTTTGTCGAAAGACCTGCATGATCTGGTTCCCACTACCACCCTGATGGCATTTGCCACCAATCAGAGCTGTGTACCTAAACTAACTATCCAGCATGTTCCTAATTTAGGGCCTTGTTATACCTATTACCTGGAATTCGCTTTTCTGGAAAGCTGGCTTCCTTATTTTGCACAAATCTATCAACAGATATTTATTAAGCATCCCTGTTAAGTGATACAGGAGTTATGAAACTGAGTTTCAGGTTGCCTAGAAGAAAGAACAATAATTTAAACACAGAGGAAAATGAGAAAAATAACGTAAGAAGGGTGCAGTCAAAGTGCCATGTATTTCAGAGAAGAGAGAACTTTGAATCTAGTCAGAGGAGGTAGCATTTCCAGAGGGACTATGAAAACTGGGCAGGGAGAGCTTTTTGGTGGCTGAGGTAACAAAGGAGGGTATTTCAGGGATGAACAAATCTGAGCCCAGAGAGACAGGAGTTGTATTTAGGAAGTAACGTTTGAGTGAGGCCTAGGCTTACGTGTGGAGGAGGGGCTGAGGGGGGGGAAGAGCCTGCGAATCCATTCTGCAGCAAAGTGAGCTTGGAAAGCTACAATCAGAAGAAATGGGGAGGCAGTGACGATTTGTGCGGAGTCATGTGATAAAGGCCAGGCTTCAGGAAAGTGCCCCTGGCAGTGGTGGACGCAGTGGTCAGAGGAGAGACAGTAGGGCCCAGTCAGCAGGCTGCTGCTCTTCCTTAGAGCAGCGAGGCTGTGGCCAGAAAGGACGAGGTGGAGATCACCACGAGGACTCGGCCATGAAAAGTAAGGGATCGGAGAGAGTTAAGAAGAAACTGATGGCTCCAAGCTTGCATAATTGAGAGAGTTATGTTGCTATTTAATTCTTTTCCTCTAAGTTTTTATCTTCCTTCCAGGAAAGTAAGAAGAAAGACCTGACTTGGAACAGGAGATGATAAGCTTATGTATGGACATTAAGATTAAGGTAGTACCAGGATATATCAAGGCAGATGGGGGAGATTGGTGAGGTCTTCGGTGGTTTCCACAGCTGAAAAGGAAGAAGCAGAGGCAGCCAACAAGACCCCAGGATGGAAGAATGTGTGGAAGAAGGGCAAGAAGAGCTCCAGGCAAGTAGACAGTGAGGGCCTGGAGAGCAGAATCCCAGACAGCATGGGGTAGAAACACTGGGGATAGTCAAGAGGCTCAGTACTGCCAAGACAGTGAAAAAGATGGGAAGCGAGAAAAGTATTCCCAGTATTTCAAGCATAATCTTATTGGTCACCAATTGCAGAACAGTGGGTATCTGGAATGGTGGAGGCTAACTCAAACTGTAAGCAATTAGGAGCTGGTTTAAAGAAGCAGAAATACAAAATGCAGGTCATGTTTTCAAGAAATACTGTATGCAAATGAAGAAGAAAGATAAGATGGCACCAGAATGATAGAAAGTTTTCTTTTAATAGAGGAGAGAAGCTTATCTATCACCAGATACAAAACGATTGTTAGTATGTTACAAAAGCCCTTCCATTTTTTTAAGCAGACAACCCTGGGAGGGTGGTCACAATAGGATTGTATGATTGTGTCTGTCTGTAACAGATGAGGACAAGGTGAAACGATATGCAAGGTCACCCATTCATTGATTCAGTGTGTCATGTCCAGTGTCTGCTGTGCACCAGATACCATGCTAAAAGCTGGGGATTCAATGATAAACAAGACACAGTCTCTGCCCTGACCAAGCTTACCTTCTGGGAGAGCCAGATAGCATGCACACACACACTCCAAACTGATATACTGTGTCAGTGCTGTGAAGGTAATAAGGGGGCTGAGGTAGTAGCTCCAAAGAGAAAACTTCTTTAGGTAAGGTGATCTTACTTCTCTGCAAAAGTGACATTTGTGTATAGAACTGAAGGGAGAAAAGCTCTAGGGTAGGAAAGTGAATTGCAAGAGAGAAACGAGCATAAAAAATAGCCTAAAGGTAAAGAGGTAAGTGAAGTTTTGGGACCTGAAAGGAAATGAGCATGACTGTCATTTATGGAACCAGCAGGAGGGCAGCACAAGATACATTTGGAGAAAGAGGCAAACCACCAGGGCCTTTCTGGGTTTCATGTTAAGTACAAGCAAAGCCATGAAAGTGTTTGTAAGCAGAGTAGTAACATCCAGTTTATGTTTTAAGGAGACCATTCTTTTGTCTACCACTAGAACAAGTTGTAGAGGAGAAAGGAGATAAGATGAGTTAGCAGTCTCTCGTAGGATCCTCAAGAGAGAAATGGTGGGCTAAGCTAGGGCAGGAGAGTGAAAAATGAAATGGTTCAAGATAAACTTTGCACATAGAATTAAAACAAGTTTTGGTCACTTGCTTATTGGGGAGGGTAAGGGACGAGAGTTGAAGCTAACTCCTATGTTGAATAACTGGGCATTGACAATGTGGGAGAGAGAGAGTCAAAGAAGGGCAGCTTTGTGATACAGGATCCAGAGGGCCATTTGGCAATCATTTGGCATTCAGTTTGGCGTTTTCTTACAAAAGTAAACATACTCTCACCATAAAATTCAGACATTGAGCTCCTTGGTATTTATCCACATGAGTTCAAAACTTGTGTCCACACAGAAACCTTCATAGAGGTATTTATTCATGATTTCCAAAATTTGGAAGCAACCAAGATGTCCTTCACTAAGTGAATGGATAAGTAAACTGTGGTGCACCCAGACAATGGACTATTACTCAATACTAAAAGAAATGAGCTCTTACACTACCAAATATACGTGGAGGAACCTTAAATGCATATTTTATGTGAGAGAAGCCAATCTTAAAAGGGTACATACTTAAAAGAGTGCATTCTAGAAAAGACAAGACTACAAAGACAGTAAAAGTTGATCAGTGGGTGCCAGGGGTTGAGATGGTAAAAGAAGAGATAAATAGGTGGCGGACAGAGGATTTTTAGGGCAGTGGAATGATAGTACCATGGTATGGTACTGTAATGGTAGTTACTTGTCATTATACATTTATCCAAACCCATAGATTATACAGCATCAAGAGTGAACCCAAAGAAGGACTTTGGGTCATCATGATGCATCACTGTGAATTCATCGATTATAATAAATGTACCACTCGGGTAGGGCATGTTGATAATGGAGGAGGCTATGCATGTGTGGGAGCAGGAGTATATGGGAAATCTCTATCTTCTTCTCAGTTTTGCTGTGAAACTAAATTTGTTCTAAAAATAACATTTATTTTTACAAAAAGGGGCCATTTGGGATATGCTAAGTTTGCGAAGCCTTAAGACATCCAAGTGCAGATGTCAGAAAGGCAGTGAGCTGTTTGAGTCTGGAGATCAGAGGAGCAGCCTGGGCTGGAGAGCTACCTTTAAGAGAGATTGACAGAGAGAGGATATTTACAACCATGGAAATGGATAGGGACACTCAAGAAGGAGAAAAGAGCAGAGGGTGCAGGACTGTACACCAAAACTAGAGGCCACAGAGAGAGGCATCTGGGCAGGACTTGAGGGGGAACTTCATTAGGAGGGAAACCAGCACAAGATGATGATGCAGATCTCTTGACTGTACATTCAAGTTCCTTACTCTAAATCCTACTCATCAGTTCATTACATAGTGAACCAAATGATGTGAAAGAATCTTCATCTGTGCTCAGAATTCTTCCTGCTAACATCCACTCAAGCTTTTAGATTGGCAGTGCCCATTGTGTGGCTTGGAATATTCTTGGATCATAACCTATTGGAAAACCACAACAGAGGGGCCAGTGCTCAGACTGTCATTCTCTCTCCTTGTCCACACTCTCTCTTCCCCCACCCCATCACACACAGTCTCAAAATCTCTCCTTCTACCCACATGATAGATCTGACATGAAGACACTGTACTAGTGTCTCAGAGGGAGGTTGTTTGGTTCCCAGAAACTGGCTTAAGGGACCTAGGCAGCTCAAAATGAATACAAACACCAGGAAAAGGATATTACTTCTGCCAGAATACATTTAAAAATATAGGTAACATTTCCCTGAATGAGTTCATCATATTCCTAGAACTGGCTCAGGGCATTTTTGCAGTTTCTCTAAATAGGGCTGTTTGTCCCACAGATGGGAATATTTGTTCCCTTTTATGCCTGTAAATTGGATGTCACCCTGGGCTGGAAAGCCAAGTGGAGAGATTCCCTGCCATCTTGCTGGCACAGTTGTAGGTGTGCTCAGAGCTGGCAGAGCTGGAAAAATGTGCTTCAGTTTTAGTTTACATTCTCACCCATCAGTACTATATGTGTTGAAGAAGTGCTTCCATATTGAGGCACCGTATGAAATTGTAAAACACCAGCATGTGTGGGGGTGAATATGGGGTGGGGGGGATTTTGCTGTTCTTTTTAAAGATGCTCTTATTACAAAGTAGGCAAGCTAAAAATTGAGCCCATTCTGCCTGATTGCTATAACAGTAAGCCCTAAGTCTGCTTTGAAGGTGAGAGTAAAACTGCTAAATATAACTTTGAATGCCAAGTCATACTTAGGGTCAAAGAGGTTTTTATTATTATTATTATTATTATTATTATTATTATTAACTTACACAGTTGTCATATAACATATCAATTTTGGGTGTACAAATGATTTGTTATGTGTATAGGAAATGATCCCCACAGTAGGTCTAGTTACCACCCATCACCATACAAAGTTACAAAAATATTTTTCTTTCTTTCTAAGAACTTTTAGGATTTACACTTTTGGTACCTTTCAAGTGTAAATTGCAATATTATTCACTATAGTTACCAAGTTGCATTATATTCCCATGACTTATTTCTTTTATAATTGGAACTTTGTACCTCTTGACCCCCTTTACAACTATTGTCTACTCCCACTCCCACCTCCTCTCTCCTCTAGCAACCACTCCTCTGTTCCCTGTATCTACCACTCTTGTTTTGTTCATTTGTTTTTTAGACTCTACATATAAGTTAAATGATACAGTATTTGTCTTTCTCTGTCTGATTTATTTCATTTAGTATCATTCTGTCAAGGTCCATCCATGTTGGTACAAATGAAAGAATTTTATTCTTTTTTATGGCTGAGTAGTTTTCCTGTGTGTGTGTGTGTGTGTGTGTGTGTGTGCACGTGTGCATGCGTACGCACACGTAAATATATATATATTTTTTATCCATTCATCTATTGATGGACACTTAGGTTTTTTCCATGTCTTGGCTATTGTGAATAATGCTGCTGAACATAGGGGTGTATATACCTTTTTGAATTAGTGTCTCCATTTTCTTCACATAAATACCTAGTGTGGGGGCATTGCTGGATCATATGTTAGTTCTTTAATATTTTGAGGAACCTCCATACTGTTTTCCAAAGTGGTTGCACCAATTTACATTCCTATCAACAGTACATGATGGTTTCCTTTTCTCCACATTCTCTCCAACACTTGTTATTTCTAGTCTTTTTAATAATTGCATTTCTAACAGATGTGAAGTGATATCTCATTTTGGTTTTGATTTGTATTTCCCTGGTGATTAGTGATAGTGAGTATCTTTTCATGTGTCTCTTGGCCATCTGAATGTCTTCTTTGGAAAATTCCTATTCAGATTGGATTCATCTGTTAATTAAGTTGAATTATTTGTGTGTCTGCTATTAAGTTGTATGAGTTATTTGCATATTTTGGACATTAACCTCTTACCAGATATATGACTTATACTTTTTCCCATTCAGTAAATTGCCTTTCACTTTATTAATGATGTCCTTCGCTGTGCAGAAGTTTTTCAGTTTGATGTGGTCCCACTGGCTTATTTTTGCTTCTGTTGCCTTTGCTTTTTGAGTCAAATCCAAGAAAATCATCACAAAGACTGATGTGAAGTAGCTTATCACCTATGTTTTCTTCCAGGTGTTTTATGGTTTCGGGTCAAATTTTAATCCATTTTGAGTTGATTCTGTGTGTGGTGTAAGACAGCGATCTAGTTTCATTCTTTTGCATGTAGCTGTCCAGTATTGCAAACATCATTTATTGAAAAGATTCTCCTTTCCCCATTGTATGTTCTTGCCTCCTTTGTCATAAATAAATTGACCATGTATGCATGGGTTTGTTTCTGGTATCTCTATTTCATTGATCTATGTGTCTCTTTTCATACCAATATCATATTGTTTTGATTACTATAATTTGAAATCAGATTCTATTATGCCTCTGGGTTTTGTTTTTCATTCAAGATTGATTTGTCTATTTGGGGTCTTGTGGTTCAAAAAAAACTTTAGGATTGTTCTGTTTCTGTGTACAATGCCAATGGAATTTTGATAGAGATTTCATTGAATATATAGATTGACTTGGAGAGTATACACCTTTTAACAATATTAATTCTGCCAATCCATAAGTACAGAATATCTTCCCATTTATTTGTGTCTTCTTCAGTTTCTTTCATCCTTGTTTTATAGTTTTAATGTACAGTTCTTTTACCTTCTTGGTTAAATTTATTTCTAGGTATTTTATTATTTTTGATGCAATTGTAAATGGCATTGTTTTCTTAATTTCTCTTTGTTGTTAGAGTGTGGATATGCAGCATATTTTTGTATTCTGATTTTGTAACCTGCAAGTTCACTGAATTTATTCATTCTAACAGTTTTTGGGTGGAGTTTTTAGAGTTTTCCATATATAAAATCATGTCATCTACAAATAGTGAAAGTTTTACATCCACCTTTCCAATTTGGATGCCTTTTAATTTTATTTTTTTCTTGCCTAATTGCTCTGGCTAGGACTTCCAATACTGTGTTGAATAAAAGTGGTTAAAGTGGGCATCCTTGTCCCTGATTGTAGAGGAAAAGCATCAGATTTTTTCTGTTGAGTCTGATGTTAGCTGTGGACTTCTCATATATGGCCTGCCTCAAGAAACAAGAATCTCAAATAAGAAATCTAACTTTATACCAAAATGAACTATTACAAAGAACAAAGCACTAAGTTAGTAGAATGAAAGAAAAAACAAAGATCTGATCTAAATTAAATATAGTGACTAACAAGACAATAGAAAAAAATGAATGAAACCTAAAGCTGGTTCTTTGAAAAGAATCAAAATTGACAAACCTTTAGCGAGATTCACCATGAAGTAATCAGATAAATAAAATTGGAAATGAAAGAGAAGTTACAACTGGTAATAGAAATGCAAAGGATCATAAGAGATTGCTATGAAAAATTATATGTCAACAAATCGGACAACCTAGAAGAAATGGATACATTCCTAGAAATATACAATCTTCCAAGAGTGAATCAGAAAGAAATAGTATATCTGAGTAGACTGATTACTAGTAAGGAAATTGAATCAGTAATTAAAAACCTCCTAACAAACAAAATTCCAGGACCAAACATCTTTATTGTTGAATTCTACCAAATATTGAAAGAAGACTTAATAAATACATATTACTCAAACTCTTTCAAAAAACTGAAAAGGAAAAAATGCTTTCAAACTCATTTTATGAGGCCAGCATTAGTTCTGATACCAAAACTACATAAGGGCACCAAAAAAATGAAAATTATGGACCAATATCCCCAGTGAACACAAAGGCAAAAATCCTCAACAAAATACTAGCAAAATGAATCAATGATACATTAAAAGGATCATACAGTATGATCAAGTAGGATCTATTACAGAGATGCAACATAATAAATACCATATATGAGAAGCCCACAACTAACATCAGAACTGCTTCTGCTGGATCCCATAGATTTTGGCATGCTGTATTTCCATTTTCATTACCTCAAGACGTTTTTTTATTTCTTCCTTAACCCATTGGTTGCTCAGTAGAATGTTATTTAATCTCTATATATTTGTGATTTTTCCAGTTTTCTTCTTGAAATTGACTTCTAGCTTCATACAGTTGTGGTCAGAAATGATTGACTGACTTGATTGATATGATATTGATATGCTTGATACAATTTCTCAATAAATGCTGAAATTTACTGAGACTTGTTTTGTGGCCTGACATGTGATTTATCCTGAAGACTGTTCTGCGTGCCCTTGAGAAGAATGTGTATTATGCTGCTTTGGGGTGGAATGTTCTGTGTATATATATATGTTAAGTCCATCTCATCTAATATGTCATTTAAAGCTGTTTATGTCTGGATGATCTATCTATTGATGTAAGTGGGGTATGAAAGTCCCCTACTATTATTGTATTGCTGTCCATTTCTCCCTTTAGGTTTATTAATATATGATTTATGTATTTAGGTGCTTCTATGTTGGGTGACTAAATATTTACAAATGCTACATTAACTTGTTGAACTGACCCCCTTTATAATTAGGTAATACCCTTTTTTGTCTTTTACTATAGTCTTGGTTTTAAAGTCTATTTTGTCTTATATAATTATAGCTACTTCAGTTTTCTTTTGGTTTCCATTTACGTGGAACACATTTTTCCATCCTTTCACTTTCTCTCTGTGTATGTCAGAGTGTATATATCTCTGAAGTGAGTGTTTCATAGGCAGAATATAGATAAGTCTTGTTTTTAATCCACTCAATGACTGTATTTTTTGGTTAGTGTATTTAGTCTACTTAAATTTAAAGTAACTATTAACAAGTATATACTCACTGCCATTTTGTTCATTGTTTTTGGCTGTTTTCATAGTTCCTCCCTGTACCTTTCTTCTTGTCTTGCTATCTTCCCTTGTGGTTTAATTACTTTCCTTAACCTTATGTTTAGATTTGTTTCTCATTATCTTTTGAGTATTTACTATTGACTTTTCCTTTGTGATTGCTGTGAGGTTCACATAGTAAGAATGTGTGTGTGTGTGTGTGTGTTTATATATATATATATAGTCTACTTTAAGTTGATAGCAACTTAAATTTAAACACATTCTGAAACTCTACAATTTTACTCCCCTACCACATTTTATATTTTTGTTGTCATATTTTATCTTTTTATTTTGTACACCCTTAACTAATTATTTTAGTTATATTTATTATTATAACTTTTGTATTTTAACCTTCTTACTAACTTTATAAGTGACTAATCCACTGCCTTTACTATATATTTGCCTTTACCAGTGATATTTATACTTCCACATGTTTTCTTTTTTATTAATTAGAACCTTTTCTTTTCAGCTTAAAGGAGTCCCTTTAACTTTTCTTGTAAGGCCAGATAAATGGTGATGAACTCCCTTAGCTTTTGCTTGTCTGGAAAACTTTTTATCTCTCCTTCAATTCTGGCTGATAACCTTGCCAGGTAGAGTATTCTCTTGGCTGAAAGTTTTTTTTCATTTTCAGCATCAAATCATGCCACTCCCTTGTGGCCTGAAAAGTTTCTGCTGAAAAATCTAATTGCCATATGGGGGCTTCCTTGTATGTGACAAATTGTTTTTCTCTTACTGCTTTTAATTTTCTCTCTTTATCTTTTGACATTTGAATTATGTCTTAATTTGGATCTCTTTGGGTTCATCACATTTGCAACTCTGTCCTTCCTGGATCTGAATGTCTGTTTCTTTTCCCAAAGTAGGGATGTTTTCAACCATTATTTCTTCAAATATATTTTCTGCCCCTTTCTCAGACTCCTGTAATATGAATGTTGTCACTTGATCTTGTCCATAGGCCCCTTGAACTATCTACACTTTGTAAAATTATTTTTCCCTTTTGCTGCTCTGTTTGGGTGAGTTCCACTGCTCTGTCTTCTATCTAGCTCACTGATCTCTTCTTTTGCTTTATTGTGTCTTTTTCAGTTAGGTTTTTATGTTCTTCAGCTCTGTAATTTCCGTTTTGTTCTTTCTTATATTTTCTGTCCCTTTGTTGAAGTTCTCATTGTGTTCATCCATTTTCTCCTGAGTTCAGTGAGCATCTTTATGATGATTTCTTTGAATTTTTTCTCAGGTTGATTACTTATCTCCATTTCATTAAGGTCTTTTTCTGAGCTTTTACCTATTATTTCATTTGGAACATATTCCTCTGTTTCTTTATCTTGCTTGACTCTCTGTGTTTGTTTCTACATATTAGGTGAAAAAGCTACCTCTTAGTATTAAGGGAATGGCCTTGTATAGGAGATGAACCATGTCATTAAACCTTGTCCTAGTTCTTAGTTGTCTCTCAAACCTTTGTGATTATCTAAGTGACATGATTTATTCTTGATAGTTCCCAGTGTTGAGGTATGCCAAGACCTGTCAGTATTCCAAGGGGAGGAATATCATTCAGCACCTACTTTCAGTTGGATTGGATGCCAGATGCTCAGGTTGTAGCTTTTAAAATATCCAAATATATACAGTCCTGTGGGGCCACAATCATAAACCCTGCTGGCCTCCAGACCAGGTGATATAGAGCTATACCCTGGGTGACATTTCCAAAAATCAGGACTTCAGATGAATGTATCAGATCCTTTCTGGGAGGTACCAGTGAGCTGTAGTGAGCCTGAGGAAGAGCATAAAGAAAGTGACCCCCAGCCTATGTTCCCTGCAAGCACCTCCATAACCTCTAGATGTGTGAACACTTGAAAATTGCCCCTCAGGATGAAGCTCCAGGCTGTAGTAAATAGGTATTTTTCATAGGAAGACTGGGGGTGTGTTTCATTCTGCTGTCTATGCAGGGTCCTAAGGATGTCTCTGGTTGTTACAGTCCCATGGGACCCAGGATCACAAGTCCCCCCCACCCCCACCCTGATGAGGTGATCAAGAAAAGCTGTGAGGTCTACATGTGCCCACTGGCTTTAGTGAGGCAGCTGGAGTGTGCAGAGATAGTGCAGGCCTTCCAGCTTTTGTAAGGCAGCTGGAGAATGCAGGAACCATGTGTGCCTGCCAGCTTTAGCAGGTCAGTGGGAGAGTACAAGAACTATGCACTCCTGCTAGCTTTAGCAGGAGAGTGAGAGACTGCATGAATTGCACATGCCTACCAACTTTAGCAGGACAACTGGAGAGCACAGAGTTGGTGCACACTCATCATTTTTAGCAGGGTAGTGGGAGATGGCATGAACTGCAGGTACCTTTCAGCACTTAATAAGATAGGGGGGAGTAAAAACATGGAGCCTACAGGCCCCTGACCCTCCAACGGATGCTTTAAGATTAGCAAATGGATCTCCTTCACAAGTAGTCTAGGCACTTTGCAAATTGCTGCTTTTGCGCTGAGCCCTGAGACCAGTGAGTCCACATGCAAACCCTCGAAGAGAAGTGTCCCAGATTCTACAGCCATTTTGGTCTCCTGGACATAAACCCCATTGTTTTTCAAAGCTAGACATTTTGGGGACTTGTCTCTCTGGTGCAGGCCCCAAGGGTTGGGATGTTTACTGTGGGGCATTAGCCCCTTGCTTCTCAGGGAGAAGCTCCTGCTTTGTGAGATCCTTCCCAATTGTGGACCACTGTACTGGTGATGGGGTTTTTGGTGATACCACATCTCTGCTTCTCGTATCCACCTTGATATAGCCCTTTTACTTTTGTTGTGAAGGAGCTGTTAAGCTCGTTTTAAGGTATTTTTCAGAGGGAATTGTTCCATGTGTAGCTGTAGATTCGGTGTGTTCATGGGAGGAGGTGATTTCAGGATCTGCCTACACCATCATATTGGACTGCCTCTCCAAAACGATTTTGTTTTTGTTTCTCTTTCATAAGTATCTACTTCAGAGAAGTGAACTAGGATTAATTTTTATTTATTTCATGTTTAGTGGAAGTGAATTGAAAATTGATGGACTAAATACAAATAATCTACATGTAGTTTCTGCTCTTTTGGATTGACTGTTTTATAGGACTTTTGTTTCCATGACATCAGTCTTCCTACTAACACAGAGCAAATAGTAACTACAGTACTAAATGCAGGACTATGACTACATCAGAAGAAATTTTGATAGAATCCTGGGGCTGAGATTGCTTTCATTGAAAGCAGAGACTGTCAATATAGAAAATGTTACATATTTTACTAAGAAAAAAAAACAACAGCAAAAAGTTATTCAATAAAAACTATACATTCCAATAATGGAGAAAGAAAATACATCAGTAAAAGCCATGCTAATAAAAGATAGCATGTATTCCTCCACTTTAAAAGAATGCACACTTGTATTTTAATACTCAACTAATATGATTTGTGATTACTCAAATTGGTTGTGCTTTAATAAAGCGTTTATAACTCCTTATTAATTTTTTCTTTTATTTGAAACAATGGTTAGTTCTACATTTTGGCAGATAGGAAGGCTGCTGTTTCAAGTGCAAGAAGAGAAACCTCCAGAACATATTATAAACTGGCTGGCCTCGGAATGGGGGAGATGATTAGATTGTCGACCTTCCTGCTGTTTTGTACATGCTTGTTTTGTAATACTGTTTTATGAGTCAGGGAGTCAAACAGAACATGTAGGTCCAATTCAATACCTCAGCATTGTTGATCTGCTTTTCATTGATTTTTCATCTGCTCAAATCTAGACCTCTTGGTAGGTTTCAGAAATATCATAGCCAAAGGTTGCCGTGGAGGTGTTCTAATTAGAAGTACATTGTTCTCACTATAATATTGTGAGCTGGGTTTTTTTGTTTTTTGACTTGGCTTTACCATATTCACAAAGTAGGATCTTTTCCATTATGGAAAAAAGTTCTCTTGGGTAAGGCAAAGTCAGAGTAATAAGGGCTTATAGATTTTATGTCTGAGCTTCACTGAAGACAGTGACTTACCCTGTATACATTTGTTTCATGGACAGGTAAACAATTCCATATTAAATATGGAGACAGGATGCCTATAAATTTTGAGCCCATTATTTGCCTGATCAATCTTTCATAGCTTTTCTGTTTTATATTACTAAATAATTACCTTATGACCCTAGGAGAGAAAATTGCTAAACATTTTTATACCATTTGAAATTACCTTTTAAAACCCAGTTATAATTCCTTTTTTCCTTTCTTATCACTGCCTCTGTTAATTTTTCTTCAGGATCTATTGAACAGTGTACACTGACATTGTAAGTGGGTTGTACTTCCTCACATCAGTGCCTTGTTAATGCCATTCATTAATCTAGAACCTTGAGCTTGTTCAGAGATGGTTAGATATACCATATTGCCATGGAGTTTTGGGGAAGGGCGACAGATTACTTACAGTTTCTGCAACCAGACCTTGTTGGTTGTCATGTCATTTTTAATACTGATAAAATGGAAGGGCATGCACATGAACTTGGAGGCTTTGAAGGCAGGAGGAGAAGCATAGTGGCACACAGGCAATGTACACAGCCATTGTGTCATCCTGCACTGTGCTGGGACAAATCAAGTCTTTTTGTATTTGTTTACCTCCCTGTTTGCTTTCTGCACCTGGCAGAGAATGGATTCATTTCAGGAGCAAACTCCCCTCCTAGAGAGCCTCAGATGCTGCTGCCAGTGGCACCACCTTCCTGGCAACCTAAAGCATATTTACTCAGGGAGAGCTGACCCAGAGTGCCGGACCCCCAGTCCACAGAGCATAAGAACAGGCTTTACTCAACAGCAGCAACACTTAAACAATGGGGTTTATGTCCAGGAGACCAAAATGGCTGTAGAAACTGGGACACTTCTCTTCGAGGGTTTGCATGTGGACTCACTGGTTTCAGGGCTCAGTGCAAAAGCAGCAATTTGCAAGGTGCCTAGACTACTTGTGAAGGAGATCCATTTGCTAATCTTAAAGCATCCATTGGAGGGTCAGGGGCCTGTAGGCTCCATGTTTTGACTCCCCCCCTATCTTATTAAGTGCTCCATGTCTGTTCTACTTCTCTTTAAACTTAGCACAGATTCCTTAACTCTACCATGATTTCACACAGAAGATGTGGGCAGCTTCAAGAGCAGTGTATTTTGGGATATGGTGAAAAGCCATTGTGAACAAATCCTCCACAATTCAAAGGAAAATTGCTATAAATAGAAAAGCCTTTCTTTTGCTATTTCCAAAATGACTCCTTGGCTGCATTCACTGTAAGAAATGAATATTTAAAGTTTTTTCCCTCATTGCCTCCTGAGGGATGTAGAGACGAGACTGACTCAGCATTGCATTTCGAGTTCAGAGCAGAGCCAGGGTGCCCAGACCAAGGACGAGGCTCCACAGGTCCTGCACTGGGCAGACCATGCAAGGCCCCTAGACAGGGTCCCAGGGGATTTTCTGGAGAATGGACATGTTCTGTTTTGCACAGTCTAATATGATAGGCACTAGCCACACCACATGTGACTGTTGAGCACTAGAAATGTGACTAGCGAAACTACGAGATTATATTTTAAGTTTTCTTTAATTTAAATTAAATTAAATAGCTGAATGTGGCCACTGGCTACCATATTAGTCAGTGCAGCTCTAAGGTCACAATCAGAAAACTTTTAAACTTAAAACTTTTAAAACTTCTTTAAATAAATATCCTTAGTTATTCTGGTCCAGAGGACAAACGTGATAAATGTTAATTTTTTAGTGAGAGCAGTAATACTTTATCCTTCACTATAATGCTTTATTCTTCTTAAGCCCCTGAGCATTGCTTGTGGGAGTGCCTGGCTAAACATATTAATTTATAAGACAAAAAACATTGTCTGTACTTACATGTTACCATATCTGGCTGAAAATATTTGTGTGTGTGTGTGTTTTAGTGATCTCTGCTAGGATGTGCACATCTGCAAATGTATGATTTGCATAAACCAAATATCCAAGTTGTTGACCAATGCTTCTGTCACCCAGCTTGAGTGAAATTATGTAAGCCATGTGCTCTTTGTTGCCAAAACAACTAGGTTGAAATTTGAGTTTTTCTTGGGGTTATATCAAGAAGTCTTATAATCAAAGTGCTGTGCAAACATGCAGAGATGCTCACAAGCAAGGTGATGATCGCACCCGCTTAGAGATCTATGCCACCTTCAGTACAGACGTAACCCCATTAACATTAATAGGACTTATGCTCATGTATTGATGGAGAGTAAATCCCTAATTAGTAGAATTGCTATCATCACCACTGTGATAATACTTCTGAAAGGTTTTAATGTCGCTGTGACAATAGGTGAATCTTTACATTATTTTAAAGAGTGCATAAGTTGGCAAGCAGATGAGATTTATAGACCTGTAATGGTCACAGGTGAAATGTTTTTACTCATGGAATCTGGCCCTGAGTCTGATAAGAACAAAGACTTTCTTGTTTTTATTTTCTTAAGGAGGCATGGACGTTTCTCCTGCACAAAGAGGCGATTGCTTATTCTTTTTTTTCTATCCAGGATGGTATCTATTCAAAGATTTGTAGACGATTTCAGGGAGGGACTAATATTCAAAGCAGTGGCCTTTCATCCCTTTCGGAATGTAATACGTAAATAAGATATTCATTGGACAAGGTTTGGCTCCTCTTGGTAATGGAAGGGACACGATTGAACAGGGAGCTTCCTGTCCACAGCAATGTGTTATTGATGAGCTGGCATTTGCCCTGTGGCCCTCCCAGAGGATTGCTTACATCTATTACTCACACACATCGATTGGTTCATTTGATAATTCTATCACCAATCGGCTGGTGTCTGACCTTTCGCCATGGCAATGATGGCAGGCTCTTCATTTTTACATTGCAGACCAGTTAGATTGACCTTTTTGAGGAGAATGTCAAGACTTCCCTTGATCTTAACCTGTCACTATATTTGTTAGAACCACACTGTCCCTTAACCCTGATTTATGGTATTTCAGCACTCAGGATATACATTTTGTTTGTTTAAAAAATCCCTCCTACCATATGTTGATCTGAGGAGGGGAGCTTCACAATTAAAGTGAATTCTACCACACATGAGTTTTGTGCTTAGAAACCATCAGCTGCTCTATTTTTCTTTCATTTGACAAGGCAGTTTACCCTTCCCAGGAAACTTCTCATAATCATTTTGGTGACAAATGGAATGCAAGCCTTATTTTTGTGGTGTTTTCTGAACTTGCTTTCTTCAACTCCCTCACAGAAACTGGTAAAAAAAATTCCTTCTAAAACCAGGGTAAGGTGTGATGATGAAGTTCTGTTTGCACTCATAGTTTTTCATCCTTTTTTCTCACCTCCTAATTTATACTCTTGCCAGAGGGCAAAAATGATCTTGTCTATGAGCTGCTCCTTGGGGAGCAATACAGGGGTATCACTCTGATTCTGAAACTGTAGATTTGGCTTCTTCAGCTCAACTAGAGGCAGAATGAAAGGAAACTTCTCATCCACCCTTCTGTGTGTCTGTATCCACACATGTTCTGTGCATGCAGACACATGTATGCTACGCAGGCATGTTCCACATTACCCCAGCCTGCCTCCAGAGGCGTGCAGAGAGATGGTATATAATTAAGACTGTCATTATTCAGCTGAAAACAGAGGGAGGAGCTAGCCCCTTTGCTTCCCTGTGACTAAAAACCAGCCAAACCAATTTCACTAACATTTAGTAAAATAAAAACTGTGCTCCCAGGATGAGAAGTTGCATGCCAAATTTCAGCCTGAAGCGAATTTAAATGGCTGAGTTATAAACCTTTCATAAAGGATGTTTTGTCACTCACTAAAGATAAAAAGGCTCCTTTTTTGAAAAGGAAATTATCTAGGCACATAGTCTTTAGCGGGGATTGTTGCCATTTATTTAAAGAAAACACAATTTTAAATGACTGGGTTTTTGAGGACTGAAAGCAGCAACTGTGTCTGAGCAGTAATTATGTTTCATAATTTTGTTTAGCAAGTATTACATATTATATGAATAGCATCATCGTAAAAATGATTAGCATTCATACTATGCAAAATTCTGCATATTAAGAGCTCCACAGTAGGGTCCTACATACAATACATTGTAATGGCTCCAATTTATATTGTGTCAGTCAGAGCGCTGAGATCTGATGACCCACCCCAGAGCCCAGTGCAGAGCCAGGGCTCAGAACAGGCCCCCACTTAACACCAAGTGCCAAGAGAACGTGCACTTGCGGAACAGCTTTTGAGAAACCCCTAAAGTTGAAACAACAGTTTCATTGATGATGTTTGTTTTTTTAATGTATTCTGCAAGCCCAGAAAAATACCTGTGAGTCCTCCTATATCCCCACCAACATGCATGTGGTGTTGGGGTGTAGAACCAAAGGCTTACCCTAAATGACCCAGGGAATGATGGAGCTCATTGACTGTGATGTTCCCACCTTAGGTCTTGTGCTTGGAGCTTCAGTGTCTCAAAGCAGTTTCCCAACTTGGGGATCAGGCTATGAAGCTAGACTAGTGATATTTCAGCCATGGAGACCCCCAGAAGTTAGGAATGGGACTGGGGTCAGTCCTGCACCTGCGGGGTCCCAACCTCTGTGGGAGATTGGGTCTGAGAGAGACACTTTCAAGGATCATAAACCTGCAAAAGCAATAAAAGCTATTTTAGATGCTCCTGTGGTTTAAAAACATGGGTATGCCCTTCTGTTTTTGTAATCAGTTTTTAGAGAACAAAAGCCAAAAATTAATGTGATGTATATAGATAAATATTACATATATACATGGATGGATATATATATAGATGAAAGAGATACTCTAATGGGTGAAAGGAATTATATAATCACATGGGAAATATTCTGTTAACATTTCCCTATAGGAAAAGCCCTGAAACAAGTAACAATCTACATAGTTAAAATTTACCTAGAAGTTTAACTTCTCTGAAAAATATTACCAAGAAAAGCACTGTGTCCAGGCTTGATTTCTTCCCAGAATCAGACCTCAGAGACTTTTAAGACTCTTTTGGCTTGATTCTGTAAACGGGCCCTCAGGAAAAATAGAAAACTAAATTTGTAAGTTGTTCGCACACTGATTTTCTTCTGTAATTACCTTCCAAATCCTGGAGGGTGAATTTCCAGCTCCTACCATTTTTTAAAACAAACAAAGAGGAAGAGAATAAGACAAGTCTAGATTCCTATTTTCCTACAGTGCTTTAAAGTGTAGCTGCATTACACCACCCCAACCAACTGGAGAGAGCGAGCAGAATGGCCCGAGATCCCTTGTCAGCACCAACGCAACTTAGGTCTGGTAAGTCCTTAGTAAACCCCACGCCTGGCTGCCGCATAAAGCTGCCAGCATGTTTTCGTCTGAGTGTGCCTTTTGATTAGCTTAAATCTGGCATTTACACTTGGAGCAAGAGTTTTAACTAATTAAAATAGAGACCTTTTAATCTGTTATTGATAATGCACGTGAATCCAATTTTAGTAATAATATTTGCAGGCTAAACCTTATCCCACACATTCAAACATGACAATCCTCCTGCTGTGTGAGTGCCTTTCTCATTTTTCTTCATTTCCCACTACTTCCAACAGTTGATCTCTGGCAGCCTCTCACAGCAAGGCATGGAAAGAAGAATGCCTGTTCTGTGTTTCTTTTTCGTGTCTGCCCATCTCCAGTCACTGTTTTGCTTCTGTCTTGTGGAGTCCTCACAGAAGAAAATTAAGGAACCAAGGGTTCATTGCATTTCTCTTACATTCTCCTCACTGTTACTGCATTCCCTCACTGATTTCTTACAAAACTGTAGCTTCAGGGTTATAGTGCCACATATAAAACAGAAAACGAAAAGGTCATGTCTTCGTGATTATTCTGCAAAGGAAGAGAGCTTAAGGAAGACACCTAACAATTTGGTGACCAGCAAACACTGAGCCTTAGGTTCATAGCCAATCAAATCCACAGAGTTTGAGTTGGGATTTCTCTAAGAAATGCACGGGCACTTTATTTTTTAAATCTAGGAAGTAGATGAAAGAAAAGGCTTTTAAGAATCCCAAGTAGTGGCATTTTTAGTGTAAAGTTCAAGTATCTCTGTATCTCTAAATTTATGTGAATTCCAAAGTAGGTTTCTTCACTCTGATAAGAGGTTACAGGGGTCAGGGAAGACCTTTGTCCTGGTTTTCAATGTCTAATCAGTGCAGCCAAACCATTCGGAGGCTGGCACAGATGAGCCACGGTGATGATGATGGCCCTAATGATTGGGGATAGTAGGCACTAGTTTTAGGCTTGGGGCACTTTTTCTGAGACCAGGTTGTTGTTTTTATTTCCATTAGGAAAAGAGTTACCAGAGGATAATGTGGGCTGATTCACAGAAGCACTATGCAAACTTGCTTAAATATGATTCTTGTCTCGCTTGCCTCTTTGTTACATCACCATTTTTTCATTTCCAGTTGTGAGTTGTAACTTTTGGGACAGAACCATGTAGGACCACAAGGAGAATTTTAGGGGTTTCCTATTTTGTAAAATATGGTCCCCAAGCACAGTTAAATGGTAACCTATATTTAAATGTAAGTCCTGGAAAGGAAAAGGCTAGTGGCCCAATATAGGAGCTACTGGGCTCTCGTGGGCCACTTGTCCCAAAGAATATTAAACACAGATGAAAATGGCTTGAATTATTTCACAGGATTAGAATATGCTTCCCTATTAAAAGTAACAATTTATAAAATAAATATTTAGATGTGTGGTTTTTGAAATGTTGATACTAAAAATGTTATCTTTCTCTTTACATCAAGAGAATTACTTTTGTAATTCTAACATTTAATGTTTGTGACTAGAAGACATATCAATACATAATTTTAGATCTCCTTAAAGATAGATTCTTGAAGAAATGATATAAATTAAAGGGAATATGATAAGCATACCCCCACATGTCCATCCTCCCTTATTAGAGGCTATTTTAGTGAAGATTTTCTTTAAATGGAAAAGCCAAAAATAAAACAGTAAATTTGAACATGCAAGTTAACAATAAAGGCACAACATCCCTCTGTACAGTGACAGCCTGAAAGGTCAGCAGCTCAGTAATATGTATTTTGCATAATATGTAAATAACTTGATTTATTGTCTATGAGGGGCCATAGTATAAAGGCAAATTTGAAATCCAAGGCTGTTGTTCTTCTGAAAATGTAGCATGTTCTTAAAAGGTAATAATATGTCCTACTGAATATTGACCCTCCTTTACAACAAAAGAACATGTCGCTGCCTTCCTCTCACACACTTTCTCTCCTCTTCCCTCTCATCAGGTTTTTTTTTAATACGATCTTTCAGATTCCAACTCCTGGTCTCAGAGTAGCATCCTTTCTGGAATCAGTGTGTCTCTAGCTTCAGGAAACGGTGCTTGTGTCTAGAGTTCAGGTTCACGGCTAGAATGCTAACAGTCCTGAGCCATGTCTGACCATCGGGAGCAGGTACAGCCCACAACAGATCCGCGAGGAAAGGCACATTCTCTTAAGACTTCCTTCAAGGGATCTGGGTGTTCTGTTTCATTCCTGTGTCGGACTTCCATGTGCTAAAGTGTCACAGTCTCTGGAATTTGAATGTCACAAAACAAGGAGATAAGTGTCCTGGGAACCTCTTCTGGAGCACATTTATACATTAAAGAAGAAGTGAATCATTATTCAGGGAAAAGACCAAGTGAGTAAACCCTCTAATGAGCTACAATTATCATTATTTCTTCTAATTCATCCAATTGCTCCCCATCCAAAAATTAAATTCAAGTCATGAGGGTCATATAAGAAAATAAAATATCCTTTATAGGTTCCCAAATCTAAAATAACATTAAAAATTATATTTGCACTATTCTAACACCACAAGTAGAATACACTAAAAAGTCTATTAAATTAAAGGCAACTGGCAGTTGGGATAGTGGGAATACTGGGGGTGATACTCTCCCCCCGAAAGCACCTCTCTTTGTTTTCTTTTACTCTCTGTCTTTCTCTAAGTGCTTTTTCTCCATTTTTTTTAACACTGCCTTTCTCCCCACCTTTTCCACTCTCAGGGGAGAAGGATCTTTACCTTCTGTTAGGTCCTTGGCATTCAAGTCAAGGTTTCTAATTGTCACCTTAATTGCAGTTCGCCAAGAGTTCCGGTTCTGGCCCAGCAGAGATCTCTGTTCTCACCTGACTCTGGCCTCTGTTCAGCACGGCTCTCTTCACTTCTGCAGTAGTCTTAATTCATCTTTGGTTTTATGTTTTCTTTCTCTGCCTAAAATAAAATGATTGCAAAACCAAATTCTGCCCTTGTTTTCCAGAGAACTCCCTAAAAATAGGCTCCTTCACTATACCTCTTCTCATCCTTGTTAGCAAAGACACAGTTTTGTTTTTGCTTTTTCAACAGTTTATCTTCTGCAGCTCTTCTCTTAACTAGCTATGCCATCTCCAAGCCTCTTCCCTTAGACCTATGTGATATCATGTAGTAAATGGTCCTATTCTGTTTCCTTCCCTCTCTTCTACTCCTCGCCTGATGACTTACTGTGAGCTGGCCCTCCTTCCTCCCCACAGAAGGTTCCACATCTTACTAATCTGCCTTCTGTAACATGACTGAGCCACCAACCTGGGGGTCTTGATTGAAATAAGAACATCTCATCAGGAAATGTGAAAATTTCCAGGGACCTGGAAGGATCTAACATATTCCAAACTCAGCTACTCACAAAGCAGCTACACTATTTATGCTCCTTTTTTGCCATCTTCTTCATGAGCTATAATTCAAGCAATCACTTCAACAAATAATATAGACTAAGTGTTCTCCAGACACATTTTTTGTGAAATTTCCACAGTTGTCAGAATATAACAATATGAGTTGTCAGAATATGTCAAATACACATAAAATGATGGCAGGAAAGAATGTTAATAGAAAAAACAAAAGTTGTCTTTGTTGCCTAGAGAGGTAAGTACAGTGATGTCAACAGTTACAGTCACAATACCTGTAGCACATGATGCACACCACGTAATACTGGAGGAATGGCCACAGATGGTATGGATGGCATGAGCTGCCATACCAGCTGAACCGCTTACTGACTCAGAGACATGATACTTACTTATAATGAGAACAATTAACACTCATGCCATAGGATTGTTTCACAGATTGGACATAATATATGGAAAACAAATTGGGCATGTGATTGTTGCTCAACAAATGATCAAAGGAGAAAATAATAAGACCTTAATTGTTAAGATAGAATGATAACTTTGGATTCCACAGCTTTTATGTATTTAATGTAACCCATTGACAGAGCTTCTACTGAACCATGTTGTTCTATTTCCTGCTTCTTTGTAAAAGAGGACATGGCAATGGGGCAGAGCCATATATCCTTAGATATCAGTTACTGAGACTCATTAAAAATATGATTCTTGAAAAAAAAATGCATGTTACAGAGAGCCTGATGGGAAATAGGGCTTAACACATGGGAAAAAATTGACCCCATCCAGAAAAGAGGAACCGAAGGGAAAGCTAAAAGAGGGAATTGCTCCCAAATGAATCTTTTTCCTATTCCACTTTGTTCACCCTTTTCTTTACTTTTCATTTTCTCCCTTTAGAGGGAGAATGTATGTTGATGTACAAGGAAATATTCATAGTGCATTTGGGAAGAAGTAATTGTTCTATTAGATGCTGCTTGGTGAAAAGATACTTCAACATTTTTGCATAAGATTCCTGGCACAACAATTTTCCATAGACATTGTTATCTAGGTACTATTCCAGGGTTGCAATAATAAATTTCAATCCAAAGCTATGATTGCTGTTACCTGCCCCACTTTGTGTGCTGATCATGCTTCTAAAAATTTCCATGCATAGAAAAGCTTAGTAGCACTAATGCCTTAGATCTCAATGTTTTGGGGCAGAGAGTACCAGTGGATCTTGAGTTCCATGCCTGAACATAAATGAAATCACAATTATATATAGAATGGATTGAGCAGGCTGCCATCTTGAATTCTTCTGACTTACATTATGAGGGCTTCTTTTCTTATGTTGTGTGTTACTGTGCTTTGCAGAAAATTTTTACATTGTGTGTGCTTTGAAGACTTCACAAATACCATTGGATATATAATGCATTTACAAAACTCTACTAACAATAAAAGCTGGCATGAGCTTTAAAAAATGTGATTCCCCAGACTTTTATGTTTCTAATCATATGTAGAACAAACTGGTTTACTTAGCTTCCTCAGCATATGGGATGGAAATTCTCTAACAATCCCTATGTAGCGTTTAAAGTTGGCTGTTCATTTTAAGGGGTAATAGCCCTTTTGTAGTAGATTTAAATGAATTAAATTGTTAAGCATGAGGATTCTATGATTTCATTTTTTTTCAAAGTTACATCCTTAAATGCTGATTTAAGCAAATATTTATTCAGCACCTACTATGTTTGGCAGTTTTTCTGGTCATCAAGGCAACAGTGGTGAGCATAAATACAGCCTCTGCAGTAGTGGTGTTTATAGCCTTTGGGGGAGTTACAGACAAGTAAATAGGTCATTATAACCAGTGATATAATGGCAGAAGGCCAGCATGCCATGGGATCCTATGGAAGGAACACCCAATAAGCCAGATTTGGAAGGAGGCTGACTACAGGGACAGATTAGAATTAGGCAGAAGTAGTAAATGTTCCAAACAAAGGAGAGAACATGTAGGAAAGCAGGCCAATAATTTATTTCTCCCCAGAATAAATTAAATATTTTGTTCAAGTATTTGTCTTCAATGCTTCCAATATAAATGTTGGAAGTTTAGCAAGAATACCAAGTTAACATATGCACAAGCAGTTACTCAGGTGTCAGGATCAGAGCATTCTCAGTACTTTTGAAAAAAGATTGACAATAACAGGAATACATATCAGCTAGTAAAATATTGACTAGAGAATTAATATATTTTAGCATCTAAAACTATAATTTATAATTAAAACTGGTAGGTCAGTATAAGTATTACAGCCACATAGTAGGTCCTAAATTGACGGTGGTTGAGTATTTCATGGGAGAATAGAATAAAGTTATATACTATCTAGAAAAAGCAAAGTTCCTTCATTCCAGTTTTAGCAATTTCTGTTTTGATAACCTATAGACATGCTCACAGAAAGTTTTGAATAAAACCCACTTGCTAGAAACTCACATGAGGTAAAATAACATATGAGTTATGAAAAGGTCTTCCAGCGGAACTGGGATTAATTTCCATACCACTCAGGATCCCATCTGTACTCCCTTATCACACAAATGGAGTTTTGGTGGGCTGGTTAAAAATCAGTTACCAAAGTTAAAATAAAAATAACCAAGCCATACTCAACCAGATTTGTGTAGTTTATTTACATATTCAGAACAGAAAAGAATAGGATTTTTCAAATCAGAAAATTTATTTTATATCTCCTTACTCTCCAAGATATACAGTTAAGCACAATACACAGTGGCATTCAAATAACCTGATGTCCAGTGGCCTCCAACATTCTTCACACTGAACTTCTTGTGCCCAGATTACCTCTGTCTTCATTTCCCACCATTTTCTCCCCTGTCCACCTCCTCTGGCTCACTGACCTCCTTGCTGTTTGACGTATCAAGGTGACCCTTCTTCAAGTATTTTACATTAGCTTTCTTTCTGTCAAAGTATTTTCCGCACCCCCACCTCCATGTGCTCTGCCTTCTTTGAACCCTCCAATCAAATACCATCTTATATAGAAGCCTTCCCAGGATGCCCACTGCAACACAGCGGCTGCCCACCCCTGCGCACCCTGCTGCTCTGCCCTGACACTCCCTGTCTTCCTCCATGCCTGGCTTTGTTTTTCACCATTACCCTTATTACTACCTGTAATACTGCTTATTTATTGTCTGTCTCTGCCCCCCAGATGAAAGCTTTGTAAAAGCAGGAATTTTTTAGCCTGTATTGTTTACTGCTCTGTCCCCCAATCTTAGAACAGAGACTGGCACATCATAAGTGTTCAGTAAATATTTGTTGAATGAATGAATGTTAATTGTGGAAGCAGAAGACATCTTCCTGTGTATGTGTCTGTGTGTGTGTGTATGACTTTCTGCAATCTGTGGTGTATACGTAAGTGAAAGATATTGTCTAAGTGATTAAATGGAAAAATTAAAAAGAAGACTCCTTCCTTATATTCCACAATTAAATGTATGATTGGCTGGGGGTTATTTGTTTTCACAGTACCAGACACTGTCCACTAACTGTTAACAAATTGCTGGTTGGAATACATATTTTCCATCTTTGGGGTATGTGTGGGTATAGCAGGGTCTCTCTCATTTTTCAGGCTAAGCCTCTCTCCCACTACTCCCCGGCCCCATCAGAACTCTGAGAGGCTGAAGTTGCCCCCAGGAGGTTCATGAGAGCACTCAGCGTGCCCTGGAAAGTTTGCTATGGTTTCATTCAACCTCCTAGTCTCCATAGCATATAATATTGTCATTGTTCCTCTAGGAAGGAGCAGCCTGCATTCAGGTCTCCAGGTTTCCCATGCAGTGGCAAACCAACAGAGAAAGATCTGCAGCCAAAGGAGCAGAATAAAATTTACAAGCAGTTTCCTTGGGCAAAAGAGCTAGCTGCACACACAGTGCTTGCTATTTAATGCAGAACAAAATCATAGCTGTCCTTGTAATTGCATGACAGATCATCACTTCCAGACACATTCCCAAATGCCTGCAGAGGTAAGGCCTAGATTCCCTGCAGGACTAGGCACCAGTAAAGGGATGCTCAAAGAGAATCAGGATCATACTGTGTAGGAAGAGGTAAGTTTGAGGAAGCATAGCCAGCTGAAGCCAAATTTATACAGCAAGCTGCTGTTTACAACATATAAACTCAAAAGCCTCCAGAAAGTATCCTTCCCTTTCACTGGAAAGTACAAATAACTCTGGGGTGACTTCTCAGTGTTCAGGCAGTATGCACCCACAAACCACAGAGCTGGCTGGCTGGCTGCAGCCCCATATTATCCTCAGAGGGACTCAGTAAATGGAGACACTGCTTACAGCCTCAAAAGGCAGAGTGACATACCACTTGCACCGCCAGTGAGAGTGGATGTGATCTTTTATAAGGTGCATTTATTGTTTTCACAACCCACACAATTTCCTAGGCCTCCCTTAACTGTAGTGCAGCTGAGAGAAGAAAACACTGCTGTTTAGAGGGAGTCAGAGGACTTGGTGAGCACAGGACTCTAAACCACAGCCATCTTCTGATGAGGTGGCTTTGCTCTCTTCCCAGGTCAGGCCGGCAGGAGCCCCCGCTGCCCAGTGGTCTCTGTCACTGTGAGGGAAGGTGACTTGCTGCTCGTGCTCTGGGTGATTTTACTGATGGAGAGGCTGGCGGCCTGTTTTTCCTAATCCAGAAAGTGGTTTCTTTCAATTGAATCTTTAAGTTATTTGACATCATTTTTTTTTTAACTAAGGCTCTCCTTATGTATAAGTAGAAGGATTCAGATGTCCTCAAGGGGTGGGACTACTGTCATTAGTATTTGGATTGTCATTACTGATTCTTAATCATATGCTCTCTTGTGTTATCTCTGGGCAAGTCACCTTATATTAGTGACTCCTTTGGGTTTTTTTAGCTGGTTACATTTTAAAATATAATTTCTTCATACAGTATATCAACTCCTCAAGGGCCAGAGAGAATCTAAGAACTCTAAGGTTCTCAAGCAAACATTTGGGTTGCTCTTTTCCTTCCTCCCATTCCATTTTGCAAATGAAAAAGTTGAGAACCCAGAGATTGAAAGGATTTGCCCTGATCCAATAGCCGGTTAATTTTAATCTCACTGTCCTCTGCAGATCTCTCTTCTAGGTCTTTCATGTACAAAAGTACTATATTACCAAGTGCTTAATTGCGGGTTTTGTGGTCTGAAGATTTAGACTAGTAATGACCACAGGTGGAGATTGTATGCAGCCAGGGAGACCTGGAGGAGAAGGTGGGTCTTCAGCTTGGCGTCACCTGGTTAACAGGTACATGGGAAGAAGGGGCAATAGTTCACGGGTCTTCAGTGTACTTTCAACAGCACTGAACTGATGATGGAGACCTTCCTCCACCACACACTGAGAGAAGAACTTCTCCCAGGTCCTTCAGACTCCCTGAGTCTATGAGATAGAGTTTAGAAGACTCTACTGGACTATGCTTATGACTGTCGTCAGAGTCTCTTGTGCCATATTTAACTCAAGGAGTTGTGATTCCTGAGTTGACCCTGTACATTTATTTTTAAATTGGAAACATGGCATCAAATCTAAGCTCTACTCTCTGAAGCTTTTATATCCTGAGACTATGTGTGCACACACTTTCTCTCCCTTCCCCCAGCACACCCCAGGATAATAAAAATCAGAAAGGTCTGACAAAGAGAGCTCTCCGGACATGCTCCTCCATAAGAGTTTTGCAATTTCCAGTGCGAGCTGGAGCGGTACAGTGTGGTGTGTGGTTGGAAAAGCGGTTTGTTCTCTGCTAATGATGGCTGTGGATTCTGAAATGAAGCACAGCAGGTGGGACAGTGGTACTCAATTTTCAAAATCTGTACCCTAAAATGTGTTTGCTTAAACCTTGTCTCCACCACCCTTTAGGAGCCTCCACAGCCATCAAAACCAGACCCCAGGAAAGGAATTCAAGGCTTCTATTTCTTACAGACGCTTCTACAATTGCCACTATGATTCAGAGGTTGTCTGGAAAGTTCAGTAGCCAAAAGCTCCCCCTTTCTCCCCATCGTGATAAATTAAGTCACTTCTAGTACCCAGGGGGGTGGAACTGGCTTTGCCCAGGTTTCAAAGGTAACTTTGAAAAGGATGTGCAATTCTTTATAGCCATAACATAGCATTAAGTTATAGAAATTCATTTTCTTGAAATAATACATGGGTTAGGTGCTAATAACGTTTTTGTCTGTTTCTGAAAGCCATGGGTGAGACAGAGGAGTTTGCACTTTCTGCATGTTGGAAGATTTTGAGCTCTTTGCGTTTAGTGTGTGACAAATCCTTAGATGGAGTCTTTTTATAGCCTGGGCTTACTGGGAAATTACCACCTGCCCCCTTTAAGGTGAACATGGATTCACGATGTATGTTTGCTAGAGTATCATTAAGGTATTTGTGTGTTCTTTTTTACCGAGGTATAAAATAGCGCATTTTTTTGTTGTTTTTCAGTGTCCACTTAGGCATAGTTAGAGGGGGTTGATGCGCTCTCAGTTCTTACCGGAGCACTTCCTTAGGCAGGGTACCCCCAGTAATTCTGAAGGGTTTATGCTGTGTTGTTTTTACACTGGTGCTGCGTGTACAATTTACCAGCAACTCCCAGTTCCATTGTTCCTTTATTTTGTGAGTGTTGTTTTTCTTCAAGAAACAAGTATTCAACACAGCATTCAGGGCTCCTGAGAAGGGGGAATCCCCCTAAGAGACGTGCCTCCAGGGGAGATGCAGACCATACAGCTGTGAGGTAACAGACTTTACCCAGAAGCATCAGGGTCTTCCAATCAAACGCATTATCTTCTCATGAAATTCAATCACCTGTTATTCCATTGCTCTGCTGATCTGATTAAAACCTCAGCAACCAAATCATTTGTATTGTAACTTATACCGCCTCCTATTTTTATTTTTGTCACTTTTGGCCCCTTTTGGCATGTTTTACTGGATAATTTCAGTTATGAGCTGTTAAATAAAAATTGCAGTGTCATCAATAAGAAAAAGGCCAAGTTTCTAAAGAAAATCAAAGGACATAAAGTACCATGAAAATCCCTGCTTTAAAAATGTGTGTTTGGTGACAATTTTGGCATGATTCTTGGGCATGCCGGTTTATCACCCCTGATGGTTAGATAGATGGTGGCCACCAGTTCCTTATGCATTAATAAAATGATGGATAAAGACAATAAAAATGAACAGAGTCCTGCTCACTGGTGGCAAGTGAGCTCTACCGCGAATCCTGGAGCAAACAAATTGAGCAGCTGAACTGAAGGAAGGTCAAAGAGACGGAAGCATGCTTTGGTAGCAAGAATACTTGTTCTTGTACGAAAAAAAAAAAAGAAACAGATTTTTCCTATTGGAAGTTTACTACAGGAGCAGGTGTTTTTTGCTTCTGTAACTTGAGTGCTTCTCAAACTTTAACATGCAACAGAGTCATCTAGAGGGCTTGTTAAAACCCAATTCCTGGATCCGACCCTCAAATTCTGATTCCTTCAGGTCTGCAATGTGGCAGGGCAAGCTCCCAGTTTATACTCATGCTGCTGGTCCACCCAGCATGAGCTGAGTCATACCACTATATATAGGAATCTATTTTTAACAATTCTTTGACTTTTTTATTAGCCTGTCTCATTACCCCTGTGACAGAAAGAATGCTTCTGAAGTGAACAATATAAGCTTAAAGAAAGACTGGGTTGAATTTTGTAGCCTTCTTTTCTGTGTTGTGCTTCTTTGTTTACAGATGTTTTAATACCATACTAATTTTTAATCGTGGCTCTGACTGGTTGGCTCCATGAGTTTTTAAATAGTTTTACACATGATACTTGTAGCATATCTTTTTACACAGCATACTGTGTAGCATATCACACATAGAGTGTGTAACTCAGTATGTCACTCTCCTGCCAACACAAAGGGGTAAGAAATCCATACCATACCCTAGGAAAGTTTTGTAGGACTCCACAATGTTCCTGCTTTGATCTGAAATGAGAAGAAACTGATGTTAGTCATGTATTTTACTTTAGACAGCCACTTCCAGATTTGTCAGATCAAAATATCTTACAAATGACTCAAATGTTATAACAAATGGATCAAACCTCATGGCATTTGTGGAAAACAATTTAATGGGGTCCCTGAGCAGCTACAGGATAAAGAAATTTGAGTTATGAACTCTAGCAGCATTTTGATGTGGGGTTTGCATTCCAGTGCGTCTCTGTGTGTGCTAAAAAGTATTTCTCTCTCTCTAGGAGAATTTCTGGTTTCTCCTATGGCTGTATTTTCTATAGCCAGGCAAGGTATTTATTTCTCATATGTGTGAAACTATTATATAGAGATTTAGATATTCTTATAGAATTATAAAGATGAAATCAACCTTAAAGAACATCAAACTTAGTATCCTTGTTTTATAGAACAGAAAGTAAAATCCAGTCCAGGCTCTTTATATGACAAAAATGTTTTTAACGTTTCTAATTTCAGAAGGTTTTAGAAATTAATTTCAAGGTAGATTCTTATGAAAAGGGAGGAGTCACCCCAGTATGTTTATAATTTTGATGCTCGGTCTCCATCACAAAGAAGTTTTAGCTTGAATTAAATGGGCCCAGCACAACTGTCTCTTTGGTGGGTGGTGGAGCTTTGAAAGGGAGGAATTAGGCCCTGTTGACCCACTGGCAGGAAGGTTGTAGGGAACCCAGCCACATAGTGCCTGGACTGAGTAAATAAACATACTAATATACTTATCATCAGGTTTATCTTGAAATTGATAAATATGTTTTCACGTCAATATTCATGGGCAAAGACCATGAGCCGTTAGGATTGTTCAGATTCTAATGAGTACCTACTGAACACTATGCACAGAACTACCTGTTATACCCTGCTAAGAAGTAGTGAAGACAGGATTAAAAAACCAGGTCTTTCTGTCACTCCAATCTGTCCTATTTCCACTAAACTCTGTTGCCTTCCAAGGGAGTAGGAAGGATTATGTTCTTATGAATGAAGAGACTTAAACTGAATGAGCAAGTGGCTCTTTCCTTCTTGTCTCCTAGCGTTTGCTGCAGAGCTGTCTGACACAGAAAGAACTCACATTTTGGTTTCCTACAGGACTTGTCATGAAAAGTCACACTTTCTTTTTACCAGCCACAATGAATGTGCTTTTTTTCCAGTCAGGGAAAAAGAAAGACTGGGAGGGGTGGGGTGGCTGGAACGAGTGGGGAAGTCCTGCGTGCCCAGGCTTGAATGTATGTATTCCAGGCTCAAGAGTAATTGTTTAAGAATTCTTCATTCTCATAAATTCATATCCACAGGGGGCCAGTCTGAGATAGGATTAGGTCACAAGTGAAATGAGTTTGGCGGTCTCAGCGTAACCCCTGTGGGGCGTCCGTTCGCTCACACAGTCGCCTGCAGTTTTGTCCATGTCTGCATTATCCTCGCCTTCCACTCAGGAGATGCTCCGAATTGAATTAACAAGGGGCCTCGGGTCAGCGTGAAGGCGTGCGGAGGTAGCCTCCGGTGTACGGAATAGCGTCTTGTCAACGCGGCTGCGCGGAGAAAGAGCCGCCCGTGCCTCCCCTCCCTGCAAGCCCCACCTCCTTGTCCCTCCCCAGTAGGTAAACAGTGTGCTCTCGGAGTCTCTGGACTCTCAGCCGGGTGCGGGTATCTGAGTCATAACAAAGGACCATGTCAGTGGTACCCACTTCACAATTACATTGATTTGGATGTGTGAACTTCACTATTTTGATATCCAAATTGTTTTTTCATTTCCCTCAGTGACGATCCTCCCGCTAAAGAGACGTAAGCACATTGATTAGGAAGTGAAATCTCCTGAGAAGTTAAAAATAAGTTATTTTACTTAATCTCATCGAGAAAGTTTTCACTGAACTTTAGCACATTAAATTGGAAAATATAATGTGAAATAAATTATATCATGAGATAAAGCTCTGTCGGGTAACTAAAAGATCTTATTGTACCTTATTCTGAACACTTGCCACTCTATCATAAGAACATTTAAGAGTGAACTGACGACGTTCCTGTGATTATTTAATTATATGATTATTATAAACTGCTGGATAAATTACCCATTAAAGTCATTTTTAATCCAATTAAAATCATGACAGTTCTAGTTGACTCAATTCAGTTTCCTAAATCATTTGTAGAAAATACTGTAGACTTTATTATGTGCTTAATAGTTCCATCCTTTTGCACAATATTTTAGAATCGTAGATGTTTAGGGGACTTCCTATTTAGCCCAATTCCATTTTAGAAAACAGGAAGTTGAGGTACAGAGACCATGACTTGCCCAAAATTACACAGCTAATTAATACCAAACACCCAGATCTCTTTTGTTTAGTTCTGGTTCCATCAGGACAGGGAGTCATACATTTTTTTCAGTGGTAATGTGCATGTGCATGCGTGCATACACAGACACGCACACACACACACAAGATGGCTACTGCCACTCCCACTGCACACCTCTAGTTGTATCCAGGGCTATATGATTGCTGGCAGTCAGGCTACGAGCTCGTCCCATTCCCTTACACTCACAATAATATATGGAATGAAAAGAATCAGAGTGGCATTATTATAAGGATTATTTTGAATGGCCAAATTTATATACATACATACATACACATAAGTATGTAAAACTATTCCCAGACCTTAATACTAAAGCTCTTATTGGGGTAACTATTAATGAGATTTCCATTAGATCAGAGGCCGGTAACATGTGGTCTCCAGCAGCTAGATCTGGCCTGCTGCCTGTTTTTGCAAATAAAGTTTGTTAGAACACAGCCACACCCACTCATTTGAGTATCTTCATGTGACTTTCACGCCACCCAGCAGAGCTGAGTAGCTGAACAGATCATATGGCTCAGAAAGCCTAATAAATTTGCTGTGTGGCTCTTTACACAAAATGTTTGCTGATCCCCGCATTAGATGATTCTTCTAACACAAGGGACATATAGTCATATTTTTTGCTGTGTTCTCTTGTTCTTAACCTTTCAACTGCTCTGGATACCATTGCTTATAAGCCCATCTTCTAGAAACTTTCCCAGGATTTATTGCTCTTCATGGATCACCTGCTGTCCCTCTTAACACCTTTAATATCCCTTTTCCCCTCTATGTTTTTAAACAGCTTTGTAGCTTATTTGCATGTCTTTATTCACAAGATTGGTATAGCGCACTAAGAATGTTATGGTTTAGTAACTGACAAGGATGCATAACTATGTGCTAACTATAAAGAAAATTGAATAACAATAGCTAATCCTTATTTAACACTCTTTATGAGGCATGCTAAAATACACACACACACATTACTGAATTCTGCACAAGCATCTCTGCTAGGTCTGCTAAGTAGGTATTTACCAAGCCCATTTTACAGATGAGAAAAATCAAGTCCAGCACCCTTTCCCAAGGTCATGCAGATCATCCCAGCAATCAGTGGTGAAATTGGGATTTGACACATCTTTTGTCTCCAGATCCCATGTGTTTAACTTTCCTCTGGTACTATGCGTAATATCATAAAGTGAAATGGATATTGAGAGAATTAAAAAATATTTCAGTTAAATACTCCCTCTTTCCTGTCAAAGGAACCTTTCGAATTTAGAAAGGAGAGATGCATCCTTTACTTTGTCTGCTTTCATTCTTCTACCACTTATTGAATGCAGGGTGTCCTGTGTTGCTCCCCATCTTTTCAATGAGACCACATACTGTGGAATAGATTGTAGCTACACAATTTTCCACCCCTGCCCACCCCGGAAGAAAATATAAGTATAGAGAGTAAGCTCCAGAGCCAGATTACCTGGATTTCAGACCCCAGCTCTAACACTTAATAGCTGCATATCCTTGGAGAAATTATAAAACCTCTCAGAGCCTCAATTTCTGTATCTGTAAAATAGATCTAATGATATTAAGCACTTGACAGCATTATTGTGTTTATTAAATAAGTATACATGCAAAGCTGTTACAATGCATATTGGTATAAGAAGAGCTTTTGGTGGTAGTAGTTAAAAACTAATGATGGTTGTGATGATGATAATGATGACAAATTAAGAATTCTTAAGAGTTGCTATAGAATCCTACTAATCGCCCCATTCCTGCCTTGCTTTTGGGTTTCCTTTGCATAAAGAAGGCATTGGTAAAGGGGTCAACTGCAGAGGGAAGAAATTTCTTCAATCTCTCAACTCACCCTTCTGCTTTCTGCAAGCAGATCTTGGTCTCCCAGCATAGAATTATTTAGTTTACCATCTACCAAGGCAAAACAAGAGACTGTATTGAATATAAAAGAGGTAGCAAATAAATATTAAACAATTCTGACATTGTTGATGGAGGAAATGCTGTGGCTTCTGGGATTAGGTATTCATTATTGACTTCCTGTGCTCACGGAAAGCCCCCCAGTGGTTTGGGGAGAGTAAACACAAGCACATTAATGTTTGTGATGCTGGCCAATTTATAAATCAGGTAATTATATTTTGTTTATCTTAATTGGATTTCTGATGGTTTCTTCCCTACTTGTCCTAAAGTAGGGGTCAATGACCTCTAGCTAACAGGCTCAATTCAATTCCCAGAGATTCATTCAAGTCTACCTCCAGTTTACCAAAAGACTACTGAGAGGGCAGCCTTAAAATGCATTACATTTGCATGATGCTTTACAGTTCCCAACGTGGCTTTCATGTGAATTACGTCATTAGAACTTTGCAACATCCTAGAGTTATGGAAGTTCAGAATTGGAAGGTGTTGCCCAACAGTATAGTAGCTGAGTGTGGGCCAGTGGGCTGCTTCCCATGGATATCTTGCTACTTCATGTTTCAGGTCCTTTGCTTATGCTATTCTTTTTTCCCTGAAATGCCCTTCTCCCTCCCCATGCATCTTTACCTGTAAAGCTTCTTCTTCAAAATTCAACTCAGACATTATTTCATTTAGGAAAAGTTCTCTGGCAGCCCCTGGGTCCAGTTCTATCAGCTCATCACCACTTCTTTGCAATTTGCACATGCCCCATGGCACCTAGGGCTCAAGTCCCTTACCACATTTGCCACAGTGAATTACCATTTTCTCTTCTCTTTGTATGTTTCCCTACCTAGCTCTACCCCTGGGCCTTCCTGTTATACAGAAAAGTTTTCTATTTTTCATGGACTTTTTCAGTCCCAGCACATAGCACTGCACCTGGCATACAGTAGGTACTCAGTAAATGTGTGATGAGTGGATAATACCTGATTCTAAACCCTGGGCTCTCCAGAGCTGATGCAGGCGCCCTCCTGCCAGCCCCAGGCAGTGGTTGAACATTCACCACATGCCAGAGACTGTGAAGTGAAACCAGGCAAAGCAATTCCTGACCTGTTGATGACAAAAGATGACATCACTCACTTGGGGACCAATAAATAAAATGATGAAGAATGCTTTCATGAAATAACATATCAAGTCCCAGTTAAGTTCCCCATATATTTAGTATTTGCATCCTACGAGGATATAGGCAGCCGTGGAGCATTGTTGTAAAGGAAGGTTTACATTGGGTTGCCCATAAATAGATGCCAAAGCCCTGGAGGTAAACAGCCAGGAGAAAGGTAACTCATGGGTGAATGGGATTTAGTTCGTCTAGATGGATGGCAAAGGTAAGAAGGATTTTTAGTTTCAGGGTGAAAAATTGAATTTTCTATTAGAATTGGGGTGCCTGTGTAAGTGTGCATCAAGATAACCCTAGAGCCCCACCTACTGAGTCCTCATTGTTCCATTTCTTTGAGATTAAGCAAAGACTGCGAGTCCAAGAGTGGAAATCAAAGGGCCGTGAGCTGTCTTGCCAAGCCTCAGCACTCTGCAGGAGGGCTCTTTTCTCTTTCCACTCACATGTTGAGGATTTTTTTGTGTACCCATGCCTTTGCTAAAAATGTAATTTCCACAACCTGGAATAAATCCTCCCTCTGCCAGCCTTTTCATCTCCCTACCTAACTCCCACATACTCCTCACAGCTCTAGCCAAGTCTCCGACCGGCCGCACCCCAGCAGAGTTGGCTTGCTTTGATTTTGCTCTCCTTTTGTGCTAGTTTCCCTTCTGATCCCTCTCATCCGACTTCTCAGCCTCAGTATTCCAGTCTGCCATCTCAGAACGGCCGGGCCTTCTCTGAGCTGTGTCTGCTCTTTGTCTCTCTTCTGTCCCAGCATCCTGCTCCTTCCCTCGTCCTCTGCCATGCCTGTTACTCTCCAGCATCTGCTGCCTACCTTCCAGAGGTTCAGTAAGTGACCCCAAGGCCTGCCAGCTTCCCCAGACACCACCCGTAGGGTAGAATGATGGGGTGGAGCTTGCATGGGTCTGAGGTCAGAACCATTTGGCTCCAATTCAGGCTTTGCCACTTATTGGTTATGTGACACAAGACAATTGAATTCTCCAAACCTCAGTGTGCTCATATGTAAAATTGAAATAACAGTTTAAATACATTCTTTGTAAGCTCGTCAGTGGATTAAGTGAAATATAAGGCACTTGACACATAACTACCTAGAAAACGGGTAGCTTTGATTAGGATGTTCCCATGGCATATCTTCCTCTCAGATATAATATATACATCTGTGTTCTTCAGGTCACTCCCTTGAGCAAACTATATTTTAAAATAACTAACACCCACATCTGTATTTGAATCTCCTTTGCAGCGATGCAGAGTTTCTCCACTAAGCATACAGTCACCCTCTTGGGATACCATTTCTAAGTTTCCGAGCGAGTCTCACCTCCAGCTCAGCGCTTCACCGTCGCCTGCTCACGTCCAGACTAGTTGAGGGGTGAGAGACACTATGGAGCCCGGCTCAGGCCTGAGGACTCATCAGCAGCCTGGCTTCTCTCCTCCCACATTTCTCCCCTAGTTCTGGTTGAACTAGTTATTGGATTGATCTTCTGAGCGCAGAGGGTTCCGGTGTAGTCGCCTTATTCCATCTTCAGTGTGCAGAAGAGTCGGAGCAGATTGAGTCAGGGTTGGAACTCCGAGCTACCACCCCAGTAAAAAGGTCACCTACCCTTGCCCTCAAGAATGACTGACGTTTCTCCTGGTTATGGAGTTTCTGTGCCTCAGAGGGGCTACATTTCAGTGGTGGATAAGGTGACCCTTATGTATTGTTTATGCCAAGAAAGCACTTTGAGATGAAATGTGGTCCATGAATCTCAGATGGTGTGCGTGCCTCTTTGCTGTCTGAATTCAGTTGTTTTGTTTAATCTGCTAAGGGAGGTTTGTTTTATTTTTTTTTAATCTGTGATGAAATAAGACCACTTCCACATTTGCTGTGATTTATCTGTGGGAAGAAAAAAGAAAGTAAAACTGGAAATGTTTATCCTTCAGAGATTTGTGTAAAGTTCTGTCAGATGATTTCGGTGACAAAGAAATGGGCAGGAAAGATGACGAAGTGAAAGGGCTGTTTCAAAGTTTGTGAAATTGAATCAAGTTTCAATTATGACAAAGACAGTGATTTTTCTGTATTTTCAGGAATAAAAGCAACACAATTATTTTTTTTGCAGTGCCCAGTAATCTCTAATAACTTATCCATTTTCACTTAATGCCCCCATCGTGCAAAGGAGAGTTGTATACAGCCTGCGATGTGTAACAAAATGGTCAGCCTCGACGCAGGTACTGAGTGGGAGGCACCCGGGAGAGGGCCTGGGTGCTGTAACGGGAGTCGGTCAGCAGCGCTGAAGGCTGCTGGATAGTCCTTTACCCTTGGCAAAATGAGCAATGATAATTGTATGATGATGGGGTAATTTACCTTTATACATCTTGCCCTTGTTGAATTTTTAGAGGTCATTGTTTTATCTGACAAATTTTAGGGTAAAATTCCAGCTTTCACCCATGCAAGACCAATGTGGTCTGAGGCTTCTGCATTTTGCAGCTTCTACCTCCAAGTAACAGGATCTTACAAATTAGCACTCGCATTATGTTTGTTTCTAGTAAGCCAGACTGTCGTTTTCAAGGTGCTTTTCTATTCTAGGGAGATCTGTGGGGCATTTAACCTACATTAGACCTAAGAGGTCCGAGGGTTCTTCAGAAGACAAAGAATTTCTAGATCCTTTCCTTGAGGATGTGTCAAGGGCAATACAGACAAAAGACTGATGTCTCCTTTAACAGCTTGATAAGCATCTCAGGATATTCTGCAGGAATCAGTTCTGCTTCCACAAAGTACTGTATTCCCATTCAGTGTGATATGGCTGAATATGTGTGTGTTACATGTGACAGTGGTGAAGACTTATCTTTGCCCTGAGGGCTGAGTGCTGTAACACTGCTCCAGCGATAGGCTTGATAGAAGTGACGATTCAGAGAGATGATCTGCTTAAAAAAAAAAAAGGCACATTAGAGATGTATAAGAATTAAAAAATGTAGCTCTCTGTTTATCTGGATTTTTTAAGTTCCAAAGGCGTTTCTATTCATAGCACCAAAATCCCTTGTAAAAGTAAAGTAAATCATCCTTGTATTGACCATCTTTTTTCATGTTGCTCTGTTGAGACATCTTCCCAACTGAGTTTCTTATTGAATTGTATTTCTATAAGGGTATTGTAGGTTAGCAGCACATTTTTATGGTACACAAAAGATGTGCCTTCTGAATTTCCAATGCCTTGCATATTGTTCCCCACAGAAGAAACATCTCGGAAATGCTAAATAAATCAAAACAGAAACATTTGGCTCTTCTTGCTACTGCCCTTTTTTTTTTCTCTCGGTTTACATTGGCTGCAATATCCATTACAATCCATCTTACCTATTTTATTAATTTGTAATAAATTCAGCCCTTTGGAAATCTCTTGCTGCCTTTCTAGCCAGGTTACTCTTGTAGAAGGTTTATTTAATATGTGTCTCTGTGTACCTATATGAATGAAAATTTAATATGGTTTAGAAGCCTTTAAAAACACACACACACAGAGTGTTTGCTCTGAATTAAGTGCTCATATTTGACATAGCCTTGTGGTAAAAAATCCATAAACGTAAGGGCAGACAATATTATTTAGAGGAGAATTTCTTCAGAAATTGATACAAGACGTGGAATCATTTCAGGGGATGAAATATCATATTTCAGATGATCAGTAAATGTAATTATAAATACTGGATTGGAATCCTTATTTCTTGTCTTAAAAAAAAATGTCTCCTCCTAATGGCCTATGTTATTTGAAGTGCCACAGCCACGTGACAGGGTTCACCTTCAATTTGATGCCGCCACGTAGTTGCATCCCCATGGGTGAGAAATGTTCCTCTCTGAATAACTGTAGCAGCATAGCAGGAATGGTTTGACACAACCTTCTCTGTATTATAGCAAGATAATAAAAACACCTCTACTCTTAACTATCACCGTGCACTGAGGAGGCCATAACAGCTTCATCTTCTGAAGATCAAGGGAGGAAATAGCATCCCCAGTTTCTGTACAAAGACCGGCCCAGAAAAACACATTTAAAATAAAATGTTAATTGTCTTTTATAGCAAACCTGAGGGAAAGCAGGACATTAGCCATCTTTCCTCTGTGTATCCCATCCTACCCCTTTGCTTATGTTCATCACCACTGTGTATGTTAAAAAAAGCCAAAGAAAATGATTTTCCCACACGTGTGTTTTGTGTTTGCTGAACTAAACAATGAATGAGTGGTATTTGCTGTGTGGGAGAAATGAAAGAGAGGTTAATTGGCATAGAACACATTCTCATTCCTTATCTGAATGTTTTATATGCATATGTAGTGTGACCATACATAATGCTTGTGTTTACTAATTGCATCTGATATGTCATTCTTCATCTTGCTGCTTTCTTAGAATGTCCATATAGACATGAACCATGTGACAGTTAAATCCTCCCATTTTCTGGACCACACCACATTCTGCTCAGCACTCTGAGATGGTTAGACAAAGACCTTGCCCTCAGGGACTTATTTATAATCCAGTAGGAGAGGTAAGACAAATAAAACAGTAAAGGCAAGGCAGTCTAAAGTACATACGGTCTATATGCTGTGTTTTAGTGACTCAGAGGAGGAAAATGATTCCTATTCAAGTTCAGAAGTGTTTCATGAATAGATCTGAATAGACTAGTGTAATTATGATAGCCACAGGGAGGAAGGAAGATTGAAGGAGAAAATAGTATGCATGAAGGCATGGGGACTAAAAATCTTGGGGGTAGTTATAGAAAATAGTAATTTAATTTGGATCTGGTATCATATTATCATATTCCTGGAGGGAATGAAGAAATCTTGGATTTTATGAAAAGATTCTGGTCATGGAGAATGAATGAAAACAAATCCATTCATTCATTCATTCATCACCAATGAATTAAACACCTACTACAGAGAAAGGAGATCAGTGCCTGCCATTGACCCATGATGGACCTGCCATATGAGGCCATGGCCACAAGAGTCCTACATCTGGAGGCAAGAGAAAAAAAGGGAAAAAAATGTCAGGGAGAACCTGAATGCCAGACTCATGGATTTTGTTTTGTTCCCACAAAACAGATCCCAGTACCAGGCATATAATAGCTAATAACAACCATAACTATCTTTAATCAAATTCTTACTCTGATTCAGATAAAATACTGGGAATTTTACTAAGGTTCTCTTCTCATATTTTGCTCCACCACGTCCGTTAGTTCTCAGTTTAAATGTCACTTCTTCAGAAAGACCTGATCTGACCATACCACTGAAGACACCACCCTCCCCAAGGCCCCCTTACTTTGTACATGTGCACCCTATTCCTTTCCTTCATAACACTTAACTTAAGTTTTAAGTGCAGATATATTTATTTGTAAATATGTTTTTTTGCTCCTTCTGCTAATCTATAAACTCTGTGAGGGCAGGGACCAGACTTCTTTGATTCACTACCTCACCCAGCACCTACATCAAGTATTTATATAGTAGGTGCTCAAAAATTGGTTACCTGTTAATACTCACAACAACTTGATAAATTCATGACAACCTCCATTTTACAAAAAAGGAAACTGACATTCAAAGAATAACTTAACCCAATTAATCAGTAATCAGCAGAACCTAGATTCAAACCCAGTCTGCATGAGTCCAAAGCGCGTGGTTCTATCCTTGATGCACGATGATTCCTCTTTTAGTAGAGATGAAAGCCATGTGAGTTTGGTAGTGCTACCTTAAAAATGTACCACAAACTGGGTGGCTGAAATGACAGAAATTTATTGTCACATGGTTCTGGAGTCTGGAAGGCTAGATCAGGTTTTGTCAGGGGTTTGGTTTCTTCCAAGGGCTGTGAGAGAAAGTCTGTTCTATGCCTATCTTTTCACTCCTGGCGATTTGTGACAATCTCTGGCTTTTCTTTGCTTGTAGGTGCATCACCCACATCTCTGCCTTCATGTTCACTCAGCATTCCCCTGTATATGTGTGTGTGTCCAAATTTCCCCTTTTATTGGGATACCATTCATCTTGGGTTATGGCCCAACCTAATAACCTCATCTTAACTTGATCATCTGTAACAACCCTATTTCCAAATAGTCACATGCTAAGGTAATAGTGGTTAGAACTTCAATATTTGAATTTGAGGGGGATACAATTCAACCCATAACAGTTATCTCTGCATTGAATAACTGACTACTCTCAAAAAGGTATAGTAATTATTTTTGCACTAAATATACTGTTCATACCATAGAGAAAAAGTTCTGGTAAGAAGAGATTAACATGCTAGTTTTCTCTTACCATTGAAGTTTGGGTCATTCACTCATCTTTTTAAAAAGAACACAAGATTCTCAAAGACTGTGTGATCTGGAGCTCAGAACATGGCTGTTTTATAAGTTTTCAACTTAGTATGGAAATAGTTAAGCAAATAACTACTGTATTTAGAATCACCATGCCATAAATTATTACTTGGCTATGTTTGGATGGGCCTTACTTTATTCTTATAGTTCAAGAATTATACTTTTGGTAAAGATTAGTTTTTAGTAAGCATTAAGAATTCTCAGTAATAATATCCCAGCAATCAGAGGGTAGAAGTTTAGTTTATTTCCATTTAGTTCCTACCTCTGAGCATATCACAGCACAGTGTGAGGCTCTAGAGAGAAGATAGTTTCAGATTCATTTCTTCCTATGAATTTTGTTCTATATGATATATTTTTGAGTCATCCACAAAGAAAAATTTGTGCCACCACATTTGTGACTTCCTATCCAACTTCATCCAGGGGGGAGAGGCTTCACAGTGACTTCAAATCATAGGGCACATAAAATCCATTAATAGAGGGAGATTGTTTCTAAAAAATCTCTAACCGTTCTATTGATCACTAACAATTATGCGTAAGTCTTGAATGTAACATGGTGGTGGGAATAAGATTGAGAAACCTCGGATCATCTGGATTTTTTTAAGCTACCAGACCAAGATAAGTAATACTGAGAGGAAGAAATAAGAGGTTACAAAAGACGAATGGGAAATGAACCATGACAAAAAGAAATAACAAGAGTCAAAGATGAAATGGAGAGGCAGGCAAGTAGCAAAAAATAAAATAAAGGGAGAAGCACCAAGGGAAATGAAAAAGAGAAAAATATCTGAAAAGATTAAAAAGGATTAAAATAATAATCAGTGAATAAAAAAATAGTTTGACTTAATTTTCTATATTGTTTTCCCACCAGTATTCCGGCCTTAGAACTCAACAAGTTTATCTGGAATACATTTCCTCACTCATGACTTATCCTAACCAATGGATGTAATTATTTTCTTCCATTTATACTTCACTTGGATTTGAAGGTACTGATTGTCTTGGGCAGGAATTAGCAGCAGGTAAACTCACAGTATTACCAAAATCATCTATATAGTTCAAAGGTAATTCTATGAAATTTTCCTCTTTCCCTTTTTCCATACAGTATCTTTTATACTGCACAGACTCTATAACCTTTATATATATATATAAAGGGAAAACTATCTTATTGGACAGATTTTTTAATGTGATTGAAATAGGGCATGGCTATAACTATAGTATAGCTAGAGTAACCCTTGTAAAAGATGTTTTAGTATGTATGCTGAGCTCTTCCAGGCTGATTCCATAAAATAATGAAGGAAACTATTGGTGAATTAAATAGCTTGTTAGTCATGGGGGATCAGTGAATAGGGTTCTCCTGGGGTTCAATATATGGAGAGGTAGCAATGAGATCAGGAGAAAAAAAATCAAACTACTGGTTACTGAATATATATTAAGGCATCCTGCAAAGCCAGTATAGGAAATAGCTTCATTTCAGAGGTTCAGTAATGTAGTACCTCTCATCTTAGGGATGCAGGACAGAACTGAGTCTTGGCAGAGCCAAGACAACTGTTCGGTGAAGAGAAGCAACCAGGGCAGCACATCATTAAGGCCAGATGGTGGAGCCTCACTGGCTTCCCCAGGCCTTCAGTCCACACTGTGCAGACGAAGTTACTCATTTGACACAAACTAATATTCATTCGTTTTTGCTATGAAAGTATGGTCTTTCCAGACTTTCCATTCATCTAGTGAGTGTTGAGCACCTAGGATATACAATAAAGACTGCAAATGGAGTGCTGGAGGCCATAACTGTCCTTAGAAGACTGATGCAGCCCCCATGTCTTAAATACTGTTGTTTGGTTTAGCAATCCCTTTCTGATTAACTGCAGAGATAAGGAGGGAGTTCCCTGACCAAGGGCTGCCCGCTGGTAGAGGCATTCATGACTTTCCTCTTCTTTACCCATTCCCTGTCCCACTTGCCTTTTGAGGCAAATACAGAGGGCATGAGTCATTTGAGGGGGTGTATTCCAGATTCCCCAGGGAAGCAAAGTGTGGAAATGACTCCCTTTGAAGCTGTGTAACATAACCTACAACTCCCTACCTTCTGATACCAGTCAGAGCCCACATCCAGACATTATCATAGGAAGAAATTTCTGCCACGCACAATTATATGATTTGCGTGTTGATTCCCCAGCCCTCTAATTTCCTATAAGAAATTAAGTCAAGATGTTATCTCTTTTTCTCAAAAATGTGGTCATTTTACTCTGAGGTATCATATGATTTTGCTGGAAAGTGCCATCTTTCTGCATACAACTTATGTGCGCGCACGCGCGCACACACACACACACACACACACACTAGCTGTGAGTTGCTGAAAACTGGAAAGATTTGCATAACTAAGTTCCAAGGAATAGGTAAAGAGGACCAATATTTCAGAGCTGGGTAAGTATTTGATGCTTGCCCTTGAACAATGCTGGGCTTTAAGGGCCTTTTAGATGCTGGATCCTGTTTTGCCTGCCAGAGAGTGGCAAAAAATTAGGGGCTGAGGCTCTTTCATCAGAAACCACAGGGAATCCAGGAATCAGCAGCTTGTCCTAAACAGAGGAAGGCTAACATCTTGGCCCTAAAATCTGCCACACCTTTTCATTAATAAACAGTGTCTTTTTTCTTTTTTTTTTTTTTAATCCCCAAGTTGTCTTCAATAGGATTTTTTTCCCTTCAGGGGAATGTGAGAAGCCTCATGCTATGCTGTGGGGTGAAGTGAAGAATAAGACACCATCCCTGTCTTAAGGGTACTGACAGTCTAGTGGAAATATAGAAACATTAATAAATAATTATGCAGAAGTTGATAAATGCAAAAAAAGATAATGACCAAGTAGGGACATAACAGGAAGGAATAGGAGACCTAATGTGTCTGCAAATTTAGAGAATGCCAAGTGGGCAAAGCTCCTTTTTCTAAGTGAGCCCTCTGAGACATCTTTCATGCTTTTGTCAGCAAATATGCATCTGATCCAAGCCTCTTCCCGGTGGCCGCCAGACCAGGCTGCAAGAAAGTTGCTCTTTGCTCAGTGGAACAGCAAGGAAGGTAGGAGGTTACAATGTCTGTGTGTCCCATAACAATTTAATGAACAACCACCACAGATCTTATGTGGTAACTGGTGTCATTGGAAAAGTGGTCAGGATTCCAAACTTCTAGTAAATCAATAGCAATAACAACAACTGTTAATTATTAACTGTCATGTGCCTTGCTAAATAGTGGTCAATTGACACATCATTTAATTCTCACAATAGCCTTGAAAGGGTACTGCTGAATCTGAAGGCCAGAGTAGTTGAATAAGATTTCTTTTAGTTTTTCCAAGGTCACATAGCTGATTCAAGACGTCCCATATCATACCATGAGCTGACTTGGATTTCTTGCCCTAGACACTCTTTCCCCACATCCCCACCTAGCACATCACAGCTACACAAAGCAAAATATGAATACCTTAATATTTGGGCTAAATGCTCTTTTTCAGTGACAGAGGACTTTGGAGGGCCTGCATTTGCCATGGTACCATCCCCCTTTGCTTGAGCCATTACAGCGTCATGATAGTCATCTGCTGGTGTTGAGAAAATTATACTTCTCTCACAGTAGTGTAGTTTACTAAACATGCTTTGAGTGTCTTAACGTTTTCCCAACTTCCTTTGTCTTGGAAGGAAGGAAGAAAACTAGAGATGCCTTCTGGGTGCTAAAACTCTGTATTTATTGGGGACACATCTCAGGGATATTTTAGACAAAATAAGCTCATAATAGTGGATTTTTCATGAGCAGAATCTGGGTTAAGACACTTTGCAGGCTAGTCTGTATAGACTGGTATTAACTTTTCCCTTAAGTAGGGCAGCCTGAATGACTGTTCCAGAGTTTGCTGATGGATGAAGCAGCAATGCAAAGGTGACACCATCCTACACTGATAGTGGGAACATTGCCAATTCCTTGTCCTTTGTGATACTAAAATAATGAGCATCCTAAAAAGAAATTGGTTTTCTGTATGTACATGTGTTGCTTTTGCTTTCCCTAAGCATGCTGGCTTTGATGAAATCTGAAGGAATCTGAATTCTAAGCTGATATCAGTGACACCAGTGAATGCCCCCAAAAGACTGGTCTAGAACAGAAAACAAAGACCATGTTAGCTCTGTGGACTTTCAGCTGTGGACCAAGGTGCAGAAAACATAACTATTACATTGGGGTATAAGATACTATTCCATTGTCTTAGGAATCAGCAAGGGGCAGCATGTTCTATTAACATATTTTACTAACATGAAAGTTGCAACTGAAAGTTCAAAAACTATGTGTTGAAGAACAGATTACAGGGATGCGCCAGGCATCTGTCCCATTCGGTGAACAGGCCTTGGAACAGATGTCTCGAATTTCTTCAAATCCAGAACATGCTGTCCAATTTTTTAGTGGTAAACATACTTTTTCCCCCTTTTTGTCACCGCTCACCAAAGTATATTTAATACATAAAATATGTAAATTCTTAAAGCATCATTTTGCTCTTTAGTGAGTTTAGATATTACAAAACGGTTTAATTATAAAAACAGACAGACCTAGTCCTGGGACCTGTGCAGCTAGAAATAAATGTGCAATCAAAACTGCAATTACCTGCAGAATTTAGTGTAAACAGATCAGCAATCACATAACAAACACAGGCTAGTTTGCATTCTGATATGAATACAGTTAGATCCAAAGCAATTTTCCTTTATTTATCTTAGCTGCTCAGCATAAATAAAGCAAGGGCATTGAAGCAATTAGCATAATTAGAGTATCGTGGTCAGGCCCTGTGTGATTTCAAGAGACGTTTCACTTTAGAATTCTTTTTCCCATACAAGAGTTTCCCTGAGCCACTAAAATATCGCTTTGGGCATTTTTGTATTTCAAATTTGCAAGTTGTCAGTTTGAAAAACCCTTGACACATGGATGTGAAAGCATCTCACAGACAGCCACAGAAGGTATACCCTCAGCTTTTCATTACTGAGAAGCTGGGGAATTTCCTTTTTTCAGCTCTTTCTCCTACTTGACGTTTAACCCTAGAAATGTCAGTCTTAATTATTTCCATTGCCTTCAGATTGGGTCCAAGGGTTAAAGACAACTTGTTCCAAAACGAAAAAAAATATATATATAGGGAATGAGAGTGTTGGGGGAGGAGAGTTATATCATGGTAGTAACTGATCAGTTGCTGAAAGAGCAAAGGCTCTGACAACCAGCTAGCTCCTGGTGGTCTGTTGTTCAGCAGCTCCAAATAAGGTGGAGATCAGAGTGCCTGAGGGACTGCACGTGGTTCACACGAGGGACTCTCGGAAATCGTGGGAAGTATTCTTAGCAAAGAAAAACGGTAACTCTGACTAGTAGATGATGATAAAATTGGTTCAGTAAAAACACAAACTGAATAAGAGGGTTCTTTCTGGTTTTGTTTTTATTTTGCGTTATTCTTTCATGCATGTCAAGGCATTTGAGAAAGATTGCCTTTTAGTTGAAAGGAAGAAGGGACTGGCCTTGGGCTATCCTGTGTATGGCATAACTCATTCAGTCCTGTGGAAGGAAGTTTGAGTCTTAAAATAGATTGTATTTTCTTTTTTTTTCTCATTTCAAAAGTTAACATACAGCAAAATTGAATCTTTTTGTGTGAATTTCTATGAATTTTGACATATGTTGTAATTCATGTAACCACCAACACAATTAGATAAACTGGAAAATACCAACACCCCAAAACTACCTTGAATGTTTCCTTTGTATCACACCCTCCCCTAACTCCAAACCCTGACAACCACTGACTTGTTCTCCTTCACTAAATTTTTGTCTTTATGAGAATTTCATATAAATGGAATCAAACAGAACCTTTTGAAATTGGCTTCTTTCACTGAGCATAATGCACTTGCTATTCATTCAGTAATTCATTCCTTTTCAGTGCTAAGTTATATTCCATTGTATCACCATACCACAGTTTGTTTATCCATTCACCCATTGAAGGGCATTTGGGTTGATTCCATTTTTTGGCAGTGATGAATAGAGTTGCTATAACCATTTGTGGACAGGTTTTAGAATGAACATGAATTTTCATTTCTCTAGGGTAAATAGCTGGGAGGAGGATTTCAGGGTCATGTGGTAAGTGTGTATTTAACTTTCCAAGAAACTGCCAGACTGTTTCCCAAAGTGGTTGTGCCAATTTGCATTTCCACCAGCAGTGTTGCTCTGCATCTTGGTCAGCACATGGGATTGTCAGTATTTTTTTTAGCCACTTCATATAGGTATGTAAGTGCTGTCTCATCATGGTTTGAATTTGTATTTTGCTAATGGCTAGTGATCTTTTGCTGTATTTATTTGCCACATGCATATCCTCTTGAGTGAAGTATTGGCTGCTCAGGTCTCTTGTCTGTTTTAATTGGGCTGTTTGTTGTGTTCTCCATCTTAATTTATCTCTGCAAATATTAGAAAATCTCAGCTGTGTATCCAGTTCTCAATGATCTTTGTTAATGCAAGCCCATTCATAAACTAAACTGTGGCCAATGCACATCATGAATAAAATTCAGCTCAGCCAGAGCTACATTCCAGGCTGTAAAAGGACTAATAAAAAAATTATTATGGAATAAGACAGCTCCGTTTCTGAATTTCCAATCTTTTGATCTTTTTTAAAAGTTCATTTCTTTTTCCCAGAAAACCTCTGGCCCAGTCTCAATTCCTTCTTCTTTGGTCTGTCTCTGGCCTCTGTCCCAGCTGCAGCCAACCTTTACTAATAACTGCAGGTTGAACATTCTTTGCTTCCGGGAAAATATATGACCTCTTTGGGTTCTCTCAGAGCTGCTATGATATGAGCTTGAGGAAGCATCGGTGAATAGGAGATGGGCATATTCTGGGAATGAGGCAGACTGTGCTGGGTGATTGACCTGTGTCACTTTACTTAATCTTGTGAGGATAAGTGTTAGCTCTAATAAATTAAAAACAAAAAACTGTATTCAGAGAAAATAAATGATTTGCCCAAGCTCATAGGGTTCAGAAGTGGCTGAACTCAAGATTTAAACCTAGGCCTCTCTGACACTAGAGGTTATCTCTTTCTATACAACTGCTTACTAACCAGAAATCTAAGGTAAATGAAGTAATTACATATGAGTCTTTAGTCCCTCCTACTGACACCCTAGGAATAATGTACAAAAGTAGGTATTCTCTCCCTGCCTTTTGAAAAATTATTTTGCTGTAGTGTAGCAAACTTCCCTTCTAAAAACAGAGTAGTGAACTAAGATCTACTCCTTCTGCTTCAGGAAAAGGGAAATAAGCCTTCCCCTAAGTTGGCTCCCAAATATTTTTTGGTCCAAAGTCCTAGAAAACCATACTTATGTTTTAGACTTTAAAAATGATATTGAGTTGTTTAAAAAATTGAATTGTAGGAAGAGTTTCATACAGAACCTCAGAAATGCTTTAAACAGTGTTCCTTAATTCTTTAATTCAGCAGTTAGGGAACTAATCATAATAAACATAACTGCAAACATTAGAAAAAATAGAAGAGAACATTTTTATTCTCTCATGATAGAGAAAGGACTTCCAAAGGAGAGAAACCAAGGAATCATAAAACACTGATAGAGGGAATTACTTAAAAAATTTTAATAATGTACAATGAAAGACACCAAAAATTAAGTTGAAAGACAGATTTCAGGCTGATGGAAAGTATAACATAAAATAAAGATTCAATATCCAAAATATATAAAGAGATCCAACAATTCATGAAGAAAATTGATACCCCATTAGAACACAGTCAAAGGATTCGAATGAGAATGTTTCCATATGAATGTAGATGACCAATTGATACATGAAAATACTGAAAATATTTACCTCTTAGATTGGCCAAGATTGAAAAGACTGATAATATCAAACATAGGTGAGAATGTGGGGAAAGTGATGCTCTCATTTACTACCTATGAGGGTAGTTCTGACACCTTCATGTAAACAATTTGGCAAAAAAGGCTATTTGGCGGCATCTATTAGAATTGATCGAGTAATTCCATTTTTAAGAATATTACATAATGTAAAGCTTAAAGGAAATACATAACACTTACAGGGAATCCATCGTGGTAGTGCTTATAACTGCCCCAATTTTGAAACCACCTTCAAATAGGGTAATGGTTAAATGTATTATGGTTACTATAGTATTTAGAAAGGCAGGGATAAACCCATATGTGCTGACATACAGAATATTCAAGACATATTATTAGATTCAAAATCAAGTTATAATTTTACATATATATGTGTGCATATGTTTCATGTATATGTGTCTATGTATTTATGTGACACACACACATATATATATATATATAATCCTACCATCTCAGTAAGATTACAGTTCAATAAGATTGTGAAAATGTTAGTTTCCACTCTTCTCATAAATAATTCTGCTTTGGCCCTCAATAGGAATTCATGCAGAATTTTTTAACCAATACATATCAATGAATTAAAGAAACTATCTGTGTTCTAAAATAAATTTTGCATGGTATTCAACCCCATATAATGTTTATTATTCTTTTAAACAATAATATTCCTTACCTTAAAAATATTACTGAATCTTTTTGTCATTTTATTCAGTCAGCTGGATACCATGACAAGAACATCTGTTTATTTCATTTTATTCAGTGTCATAATCTAATATAAAATCTACAGGGAGAATTTATGGCCTGCCTGTTAACTATTATTGGCCAGTATAACCAAATTAATAAGAACACTTGCAAATTTCTGCTGTGTGTGTGGTAGTAGAAAATATTCCTTATTCAGTACTTTTTCTGTACACAAAACATGACCTGCTGGAAACGTCAGCCAAAGTGACCCCTAGAGAAACAGTTAACATGAACTCCAGAATGGGCTTGATTTGTGAACTGTCCTGGAGCCCATCCTGAAAATGATAAACAGTATATTTCTTTATATTGGGAGTCAGGCTTTTGTGGCTAAATCCCTTTAATAACACAATCACTAGGAGCTGGGTGTTGTAGAAACATGAAGAAGTCAGGAGTGTGACTAGAATACAATTTTGAGTGGACAAGCATTTCCCAGCCATGGCTTACCTGTCCCTTTTTGGAAGAAGCCCACAGTGGGTATAATGAGAAAGTGTCTCCTGTATGTGTGTATTTGGAATCTTCTACAAGTTCTGTCTTTGTAAATCTCCATGTTGTGATTTAATCTCATCTTTCCTAGGAACCTAGTACATTTTTCTTTCTTTTTGCAAATAAGTAAGTAAAAGAGGACAATGTCCATAGTTTCCACCACAGCGATCTAATGTGTGCTTTGTAAAGACTTGGTGGGTGCCTGAATGTAACTCTGTAACACACACACTAGGGGCCTGGCTGGGTGATCCTGCTACAGCCACCACCTTTGGGCAGGGCACCTTAACTCTAGGAAAGTCCTCTCCCAGCAGGCGCTCTGGTTTCTTCAGAACCACAGGACAGAATGCTTGTCATAAGATGAACATGTTAGCAAGGAGTAATAGCAATAGAACATGCTATTATTCTCAGAGGATTCAATCAAAGTTGAAAAGAACTAAAATAACGTGAGAACAAAACATTCTCTCCCCACATGCTGTCTTTATAGCGAGATGCGGTTTAAGCCTTTTTAATGAAACAAGCAAAAAAGCGAAGTGTAGTATTTACTCAAATTCTATAATGGGAAGTGTGTGTGTGTGTGTGTAGTCATGATCGTGAAAGTTGGCACTTACACATTTGCTGAAAGAAATCTGGACAGGGACCTCCCCATAATTTTGAAATCTCTCTTTTCACTATCATTCTAATGCAGTGTCCTTAGCTATGTGCCTTTCTAGATGAGCTCAACATGTATTTGACTAAAAACTAGTATGAAGCTTAGTGTCAGAAGAAGCAGTGAAAAGGACCCTGTAGTGTGCCTGCTTTTCAGAGAGGCGCAGGCAGAAGCAAAGCTGCAAGTCTTTTGGTTGAGTCACCTCTGTCTGTGAAGCAGGATAACATGGAGCCAGTCTTCGAAAATCAGACAGACTCTTTTAAGTTACCTGAAAAAAATAGGCTGCATCTGTCTAGTTCATCAGTATCTTCAGTAGCTGACATAGTAGTTTGCTTAACATAGCAGTTATGTAATAAATACTTAGTGAACTAATCAATGAATGTGTCCACCAGAACATGAATAGAATTTATCCCAAGACTGTGGGTGATTTCTCTTTCCCTGTTCTTGCTTATTTGAATGCTCTAAACTTTCTAAAATGAAGACAAACCACTATTAACATTTAAAAGAAAGTACAGTTTGCCACTATTGAAGGATTCTTGGAACCCACTTAAGTTTTTGTTCTTATTGATAGTTACAGTAATAGATGTTCTCTCTTTCATTCACAAAAAAAATCTGCTTGTTCAGGGCATAGAGCTTGGAGTTATTTTTCTATCAGTGTTGATAGATTTGCACTGACCCACCCACACACCCCTCCCCTGTCCCCCAGTGACTGAGAGTACATGTTTATAAGCCAATTGTCAGAGTTAGGAAGGCTCTCTTTGGCCACAGAACAGAGTGAAATTGCTCATCTGAGGCCTCAGGGTCCTGACCTTGGCCTCATTACACGAATTTGTGAAGCAGCTAAGCGAACCCTCACTAGTGTTAATAAGAGTTTGTCATTAGACCTGAGGTGAGAAGAACTGAGCGTTCACTTCCCATTCCGTGGCAGCAGTGGAAACTTAAGATACCTATAGAGAGATTTGGTTCATAAATATGTAAAGTGGGTATAATGATACATCTCTGTTGAGGTTATAATAATATCAAATTCCTATTTTCAATTTTTTTCATCTTTAATGATAGGCTCCACACAACTACAATTATTATTTATTAAAAAGTTTTGTTTAAAGTGTTATTAAAATATCTTTGTTTTCTATATGGAATAGGATAATAATCATAAACAGGAGAGGAACAGAGTCATAATTTATGAGTGTGCAAAGTCCTGGATTGTATTTTTTCCCAATGAAATGCAGAGATACAGAAATATTATCATGATTTGTGTCATAACATTGGAGTCAGAACTAATACTGAGGAGTGTTTTCTCAGCTTGATGCATGGGCTTCAGCTATGCGCTTCCCATCATCACTAATGGGAGACTCAAGGCTAAGCGGCAAGGATAAAACTGAGACTATAATGCAAGCTTTGGATGTTGTCTGTTTGGAAACTGGCTCTCATTGTTATAATATGTGCTGGGTTTTTTTTGCTTTGGGGATTCCTGCTTTTATATTTTTAAAATTCTACTTTCAGATAGGGTACAAGATAACATTTCATAATAAATAAAAGATGTAGCCAATTTTTTCTATCTTTGTCAATGAAATGTTACAGTGGATTAGAATTTCAACTGTAAGATAGAGCCAAAGGTTTGGCTAAGATCTTGGGTATGTGCTGCTCACACAGTGTCTAGAAAATTCAGTTTCCTGTCTATTTAAAAAAGAAATTATCATACGTTTTCCTGACTGTGTATCCAATCACCCATCTATTTTTTTCCTGAGATGTTTTCCTACATCAGTGATATGGCTGTATTATGAGAAACAACAAGAGCCCTAGGACCATTTCACATGGTCATAATGAACATGGATTGGAAATTAATATATATGATGGGAATATTAAGTAAATACGATAGTGCATATCGGCCCCTCCACATAGACAGTGTTTGTGTACCCCTGGAGTGAAAATTTAATCATCTGTGGGTAAAATAAATGAAAATATTTATCCTGCTTGCTTAAGATCAGTAACTGAGTAGATTTTGATACTTCAATACTTAGGTGTTCTCTGTTTAATTGTGTGCATAAATACAAAGCTGATGGCAACTGCCCCAATTTAGGACACATTAGAATGTGCTAACCAATTCACTTTTAAGGATAAAAATTAAACAAATCAGTGTTTGACTTTGACATGTTCAAACAGGCAGAAGTCCCTAACATGTATTAACATTAATAGTAAAGTCTTAAATAGAGGTTTCAACACAGGCATAAACTTTTAATTGGCCAGTTGTTTGCGAATATGGCTAGTTCATAGATTAATGGACATTAATCAGGATTGTAGTTTCCTTATATTCAAACCAAAGCCTTTTTGAATATTGAATCTACCATCAACCTTAGTTTAAAGCCTCACGTTGGGAGAGCATTATGGGGGATGATAATGATGTTAAATGAGAAATGTAGTTGAGAGAGATAAGCATAAAGGAACACCCAGCTCTGCTCATATCTTAGGTGCATTACACTTCTCAGTCAGATGGTGTGATTAATTCACTAATTCTCAGTCAATTTTATACCCAACCTGCAGAACTCCACTGTGAAGCCAGTGCCATCCAGACAGTGGGGACCCGGACATTGTGCAGAATGAGCAGTGACCTCATGAGGGAGGAGGCACCCCTTCCTAGAGGGACATTCTTTTGAGAGATGCCACCAGAGAAGAGGGAAAACTAGGGGTGCTGGGGTTTGTGGTGCACAGAGCACTCGTAGCCTTGAGGGTCTGAGTTAGCAGCTGGAGTCCTGAGCTGACCAGTTAGCCTCAGCCAGGTGTTAGCAGCTTTTAACTATTTACAAAGCTTTGAGGCTCCTCCCTGCTGTAAGACCTAACTTCAGGCTGTATTGGCCTGGGCCGTGGGCCTGTGCAGGCAGGTTTCATTTGAACACCAGGAAGTGAATGGACAAGTCTCTTCTGTTTGTTTTGGACAATCTAAAAAGAAACTCTTATGTTATATATTTGTGTAGCATGATGGGTGCTAACTGGCCATCCTCATCTCATTCTGTCCTTCCTTAAGGACCCTAGGTACTATGTGGTCCCAAGGTCTGAAGGGACCTGCTGGATATGGCCACACACACACCACCACTACCACCATCACCAGCAGCAGAAAACTAACAATGTAAAATCAAAAGGATCTTGAGTATCTCACTTTGCTCAGAGGGACATGGCTAGAGTCAGGCTGCCTTCTCCCTGCTCTGCTGTGCTGTGAGCCTAGGAAGGCCCAAACCAAAACATAATAAAGCTCCAACATCCCTGCATTCAGCATTTTACAAATCTCTTTGGAACAGAAGAGTAAATAATTCCTTAAACAGGCTGTTGCAATAGTCAGTCTTGGACAGCTGTCAACGGGAAAGCCCAGCTCATCTAGTATTAAAATCTGCTGTCACAGAGGGACCTGTCACCTAAACCTTGACATAGGACCTATGAGAATTATTTTTATATTTGTTATTAGAAACACTGACAAATTTTTGGAAAGATGTGGAAACCTAGGAGAGTGGAATCCCATTTCTCCCAAATACTGCCTTTGATTATTTACTTACTTTGAAGGCTTGTTTAAAATAAGAATTTTTCTTCATCCTTTAGTAACTTGAGATACATCAGTTGTAAAATCATTCCCTCGTAATATAATCTTAAGACAATTTAGCACTACTCCCCATAATAATTGTGAGAAATTACATTTTTTCTTGAAAAACTCATTGAGCCTTGCCCATCCAAATATTCTGTAACTTACAAATCTGTCACTGATTCACACACGATGACAGAATTTCTATGACAAAGCATTTGTGATTTTATCTTCCTTTTATTTGATCTTGAGTCGTTTGCTGTTCTCCTTATGCAGGCAACTTCTCCCTAGCTGACTCTTACTCTTTGCATAGCCTCCAAGGCAGGGGGTGGGGAGTTGGGGGAGTGCAGATGTCAGTGAAGCACATTCTCAGGGGCAGGAGGTGGAAGCAGGAAGACACTGTTAGGGAAGGAACTGTTCTCTGTCCCCGAGCCATCTCTGGCGTCCACACACAGATGCTCAGCCCTGCTCATTGCACTGGTGACCCCAGCTGTAAACAGAGGTTCCAGCCCTGCTGCCCTGTCGGATCCACTTTGCACTGAAGAAGAGTAACTCTGGAGCGATAGCTAGGGAAGTGCAGGGCAGGGGTTGAGGGCAGGATTTTTTCCATCACCACTGAAATTGGAGAGATATGAACCTGAACTCTTGACGGGGAGATGATATGGTCTCCAAGAAGGCAATTAAGTAGACAAGGAATGTGGGAATTAGGGATCAAAACTGTAAGGCGAACAGGGTGAGTGGTGATAGACAAGTTGCATTTCTTCTCAGATCCTCAGTGTCCTGGGTCAAACAGAGGTGGTGTGAGAATGAATGGATTTCACAGGGTGCTCTGAGACCCACCAAGGAGAGAGCAGAGCAGTGCAGAGGGAGGTTTCTGTGTTGCTCCTACTCCTGTTTCTGGAAAAGCAGAACCGTCCTCATATTTCACTAGGCCCCAAAAGCCCCACATCTCACAGCAGGAAAGAAGCATTGGCTCTCTCAGCCCAGTATTTACAGGCACTTCTCCAGACCTTGCCTCAGCTTCTCTGAGCACAAGTACTGTGTGACTGTAACATTTTCTGTGGGCCTGAGTTCCCCATGGTTTTATTCTAGCCTTACTATTACTTTTTAATATTACACAGGGCAGATAAGGTCCCTGTCTTGGGGTTTGTCTTTGTTTGGTTGTTTTTTAGGATGTTCTTCTTGCCTGGTTCTTCTCATAGGCATTCCCCTAAACTCCTCGAAAGTCCCCAGATCTGACCTTAGGACGGCAGGCTCTGCTGTTTCTGAGGCAGACCACCCGCGCAGACCCCCTCTGCCATCACCTCCTTACAATCACTTTCCTTCCTTGTGGCAGAACAAGAATTTCCAAGTTCTGTATATTTGCTTAGAAATACACGATTCAGCTGTAGTCCCATCCTCTGTGTCACCAGGACCATTCCCTTGTTCTATGTTTAGCTTGAATAACTACCAAACTGTTTGTGATTAGAATGTGAGGATATGACCTCACAGCAATTTTTTCACTTCCTTTCTCTGTATTTAATACATTTCAGAAACTGAAAATACCAAATCTGTCCCCTCCCCCCTTTTTTTGATGCGTATCAGTAATGGAAACATTGCAAAACAATCAGCCCAATACCTATGCTTTGTTCATTTATTGCCTTCTCTGAAGATAAATTGACTGTACTCAACTCTCTTCAGCATTTTTCTTCACCTAGATATTATTGCCTGGTGCAGCCACCCCAAGGTGACTGTTATCACTTAATTAAATCCTTGCACGCTGGGAAGAAAAAACAACATTGTTCCTTCATAACCCCAAGGAGCCTGTTTTTAAGCCACTAAGCCTTTTCCCTGTATTATTAACTTATTCCTGGCTGCAACAAGACATACTTTTGTTGATGAGCAAAAGGTTGTATTAGCTTTTTATTTTCTAGGTAAACTTATCTATTCTCTGGGAAGAGAGGGAAAAAAAGAATGGACATTACAAGAGAAGGGGAAAAAATGGTTTTTTTCAGCCTCCCTGGTTCTAGTTAAGGTCTCTGTAAACACCACACTGGAAACTAGAAGCAGGGGGATTTGGGAAAAGGAATGAGAAAATAAAATGTAAACATAAAATGGGAACAAGACTAAAAGTGAAATGATGTGTCTGTCTATTGGGGGAGGCATGCAGGATAGAGGACACCACTTTCAAGCTAAGGCACAGAAGTGGCTTTTTTTTTTTAAAGAGATGATGTATTATGCTTCTTCTTGTTGCTGCCTAGAGCAGCATCTCTTTCTTAATCTCTTGTTTAATGTGTTTATTTTTCCCCCAGTCAGGTTGCCTTCTTTACCTATGGTTGCTTTACCATTAACAACCAGTTCCATACCCAGCTGTGTTTCAAGGGATAAAAAAAAATACCAGTGGAGTATGTTGAGAAGTGTACATGCACATATTTTAGCAATAGGGATACACAACCTGTAACCGGCAGTTCTGAGTACAGCACTAGATACAAGAAGGTCACTTGCTGCAAAGGGAGTTATTCGTTCATGCGTAGTAAATGTGTACCTTCTAGTTTGTTTCTAGTCCATTAAATCATGGGCCAGAAATGGGTTTGTCACTTCTAAAATTTGGACCCAAGCAAGCATATGTGTTTACTCATGATGCTAAATCATTTTACCACACGCTGTGTTCACCAGCAGAGTAAATGCTGTTTAAAGCTGTAATATTGGCAAGAGCAGTTGACACTGTGACGGGCGGGGGTTGGATAGAGAGCTGCTTCTTAAATAGTTGGATAATGAAGATATCTGAACCATCTCTTATTGTTGCCCACAGGTTGCATGTTTCTCACTCTATGCACAGAACACAGGGTTGCGAAACACAGGCTGGCTCCGTGCCTCATACAGTGCAAGACATGTTCGGTGGCTCAGTGTCCCTATCTCTGAAATGGGAAAACTATTAACACCTCTAGGATGATGTGACAACGAGCCCAATTATGCCTGTGAAAATTCCTTTAGCAAAAGGGCCATCTGTACAAACACCAGGAGTGTTTTCCTGTTTGTTGCAGAAGACCCTCCAGTGACTACTTGGGATGGCTGAGAATCTGCATGAGTTGCTTCTTGGATTCAGATTGAAATCTGCACTCGTTTCTACTTGCCAGCCAATTGGATGCCTGTGGGGATGTGTATATCTGCCCACTCACCAGAGTGGATTGGTTTAGCTTTTTTCCTCTGCAGGTTAATTTCTTTTCCTTTATAATAGCATTATAAATATCTTACTGAGGCAGGTTAGAGCCACTCAAAGACTGTGCCCTTTCTAGCAGCCACCCATTTGACTTTGACCCTGACCTGTTTGTCTGAAGAGTATGCTCCACGCTGTGAGGAAGTGAGGGTGGAGGTATATACATATCTGGCTTCAAATTTCATTTGGGCAAAAATTCTTCATGGCTTCCTCCTTAGCATACAACACAGAGTCACAAAGTAAGGCATCATTCAGTGTCTGTCTGTCTGTCTGTGTGTCTGTGTGTCTCTCCCTCCCTTCCCCTTCTCTCCCAAGGACAGGCAGGGTCACTCTTAAACCTCAGCAGTGTACATCTGGTCTTCCTGAATGTTAAATCAGGAGGCAACCCAACACGCCTCAGTCCGCCTCCTTTTTCTTAGTCATCACTGTCAGGAAACCCTTCCTTTTCCACCCAGACTCTGCACTCTGCACTGCCCTGCACAACACTGCCTGGCTACGAGCCTCTGTAAAGGAAGCTTGCATGTGCTCTTGTCACCCCTGGGGCTCCTCTGGGCTGAATAATCCGGTTCATTTAACCATTTATTAAAAGTCTTATGTTTCAATTATCTAATCATTTATTAGCTCCTTTTTGAACCCTCCCTAAATTCTTCCTTCAATAAAGCAGTAAACCCCAGAACTGAATTTAAGATCTAAACAATGCTGAATAAAAAGGAAAAGTAATTGAGAATTCTAAAATTCAGTGTTGATAGCTCCCATTTACAGACATTAACTTAAATATACTGAATTGATCAGTTTCCCCATGGAAATAAAGAACTGAGTGGCACACGCACACATGCATACCGTGGGGAGGAGGTGCTGGCTTTGGGAAGAGCCCTAGAGAGCAGGAGACACTCCCCAAGGTCCCATGACCTCCACCCGCTGAGCCGAGGCAGCCCCCCGCCTTAAAGTCTCTCACAGACCTTGGAGTACAGGTGCTACTGGAAGGTAAACAAAACTGGACTCAGGCAAAATGGTCAAATGGATGAAAGCCTTCAGGGTCAAGTGTCTTAGGACCTCTCTCCTCACCATCCCCCAGACATGCCCTCCTATCTCCATATTAATGACGGTGCAGGCCAGCACTCTGTACTTACAGGAAGCAGTTCAGAGGTGAAGCAGGCTGCTGACAAAGGGAGTACGGTGGTTCCCGCCTTCCTTGATCTCTTCCTGCACTCTTGCTACTCCAGGTCCCACCTGAGCTTGAGGAAGCTTTGAGACTGTATTCTCTCTAGCCCATACCCATTTTCATTGGCTTCTAATTATACTTGAAGAGGAAGCAATGCAAACAATACAGAATTAATATGAGACCATTAAAATACTAGTATATTTAATAGCAAGTTACTAATAAAAATGTTACTATTACTATCTTCACTGCTTCAAAACCTGGAACTTTGTCCATTCGTGCTTCAAATTCCTATGGATTTTTTTTATATCAGTCAATTACACTTTAGCCTGAATGAGTATTCAAATACAACTGATTTTTCTGGGACTCTTGGATCTATGCTCAATACTTTCATGTGTAAAAGAATTGTTTTTCTGTTTATTTGCCACAGTATGTTTTATTGAATGTATATCATTGGGGCTATCCAGAGGGATAGTTGCCTAGATATCAGCTGATATAAAACTTGATGGAAATCCTGTGGAATGGGATTTACCTAGTAGCTTGTGACGTCCCAAGGAATGGCTTAAGCCATATCTAGCAGACTATCATGTCCTGCCACAATCTCTCAGTTAGTCAGGTCATAATCAGAGAAAACAGCAACCATATCTCTCCCCCGCCTCTGTTCTGGCCATCACTCTGAGCACTACCATTCTTTCCTCTACCCCAGGGAGCTCAGATCTATAGAAGGTCAAATGGTTGCAATTTGATACCAAAAAATTAAGAATCTTGCCTGTGAAAAAATATGATCCAAGTCCACAGAGTCAATATAGTATAGCAGGCTGCATTTGAGTTCCTGCTCTACCACTAAGTGTGCAACCTGTTTGCTTAACTCAAACAAATACAGTGATAGTATATATACATGAGTTAGAAAATGAGTGTTTTACTGGGTTAGTCAGTATGAAGTCCTTCTCCCAGGGTCCAAAACCGAGATTGCATGAATAAATGTATCACTGAAAGCATGGTGTGTGTGTGTGTGTGTGTGTGTGTGTGTGTGTGTGTGTGTGTGTGTGTGTATCTCCTAGAACAGTTCTCATTTTCACATGACCACACTTATAAAAGTAAAATCACTTTTATCCTGTTTTTATATTTCTTTAATTTCTCATCTTCTTGTTTACATCTTCTCTTGCCCAAGTGCCCCACCCTCTATTTCTTTAGTGTGTCTATTCCAGACAACTTCTACAATTTCTCAAGGTAAATGAATAGACTTTTTCTCCCTTATAAGTATTCTGTCCCCAGCTTGTGTTTATTAAAGTTTTTTAAAGGATTTTTATGACCAGGATGAACTCTTATTTCATCCATGAATACTGAGTCCTTTTCTTGCTGTCCAAGTCATATCTCACTTATTTAACTTTACTGCCCTTAGTAGATTATCTGATTTTCTCCAAGTGTATATTTCTCCTTATGATCAGATAAGAATCACTCTTATTAGTAGACATTCTTTCCAAATCATTATCCAAGTCAAACAATAACTGCTATGGGTACCATTTATTAAATATCTACTTTCACATGCATCTATAGATATTATTCTTTATGTTTTTGTGTAAAAACAGTGAAGTGACCAATTCAAAATTCCAGCTCAGGTCTATGTGGGTCCAAAGCTCATGTGGTCTTTTCCACTGCACTGTGTCACCTCTTGAAGATTTTGAAGAATTCTCATTTCGGAGCTGGGCCTGGGTGGGCTCAGCTCCTGCCGCATAGGCTCTTCACTGAAGGAAGTGAGGGAACAAGGCACAGGTGTCCCATCTTCTCCACCTTTGCCCCAAATCATAGAGTCCTTTTCAATTTGACCAAGGACTTTCTGACAGACTCACGTTCCCCATATTGAGGACAACTAGACGGTAGGATTAAGAGAGGCCCTTCCATAGTGCCAGGTCTTTGAGCCATAAGCTGTGGCCTCTGGCAGGATTTCCCCCTCGCAGAGCATCTCTCAAGAACTGAGGCAAGTCTCTTCTGGTAAAAGCTATAGCATGTGCCCCTTAGCAATGACCGCAGGCCAGGCACCCTGGTTCAGAAGTAGTCCAGGTGCCTAATGAGGCTCATCATCCTTCCTACATCTTCTTCTTTTGGGGTCCTGTACAACTCTCTGACTCTGCAGGTCTCCTCTCCCACACCTCAAAGTGAGGCCAGGAATCTGTCCCGATAGCTCAGACCCTTCTGCTGCTTTTCTGGAGCCACACCTGGAACTTGGATGACACCCAAATTCTTTTCTTCATGAGGAACGTGAGAAGACCCTAGGGAGAGCTATGAAAGGATCGGCTTTTCTCAAAACCACTTTGGCTGCTTACTGTGCCAGCAGTCTTGTTGTCAACTGCCTTATGCAGAAAAGTGGTGTAAAGTGTCCTAATGTTTCAGCCCATGTCCTCCAACACCTTCTGCTTGGCATCTCTCCATACCTGCATGTGGGAGCCTACGTGTTCTCCTGTGTAACTCGTTTAAACTTCCTAAGTTGTCCAAAGGGGGCATTAGTAATAGATTTCCTTTAACAAATTGCTGGATAATCTGCTACACTCACCATTCTCTTGTGTGTTCCTGTAAGCCAAAATATTCCAGCCTTGAAGAGCAAACATAAATGATTCACAGCAGAACCCACAGATTTTATTCTATGCAGTAAACCTTTTGGGACAAGGATTTTTATCCCATTCAAAAGAAAGTTTTATGTCATGTCATGTTATTGAAATTTTTAATTGTGATAACACAGTTCAGTGTGTTAAGGGAGTGCAATATAAGGAAGAATCTCTTTTTGGAAATATGTGAAGGAAGGAGTTCATTGCCTATAAGGGTGTATGTTAATTTTACCTTACTGAGATTCAAGAAAAGAGCTGGGCTCACTGCATCACAGAATATTGACAAAATAGTATTCTCCATTACACTGTCTTGGTCTCAGTAGCTTGAGTGGAATTAAGGATGTTGATAAACTGTGGAGTCCTGTGCCAACAACTAGTACCTTAGACCTGCCTAGCTGGTCGCATATGCACACTATTAAGCCAGGTCCATTAGGCCATGTCTGCCTGCTTTTTAAGAAATGGCAAAATAATACTGGCTATTTACTTTCATGTAAGGTGTCTCTCATGACAGGAAAGAACCAGGGAAGGGATAAAAACCTGGTGGAAAGGAGCAACTAATGTCTTAAGCAAGTGTGATTACTTATAATGAGAAGAGAAAGAACATACAGAAAATGATAAAAGCTTAGGGTTGTATTGGTAAAACCCTTAATATATTTTTTATTTGCTTTGGGATAAAAGTCTTCCATTAGGGCACAGAGGCCAATTTGAGTCTTTAGGGGCTCACTCCTTTAGGGGAACTCACTCTCCAGCCTGTGAAGCATTTAAGTAGAAATTAAAGTAGGTTATCCTATTACTAAGGAGACGGCCCCAAGCAAGACAATAAAACAAATCTTACTTGTTGGAAAAGGTCAAGGCTCGAATGAACGAATCTCACTGGAGGTATAAAGAATCTATCCTCAATATTCAACCACATAAAATTTACACTAACCTACACAAATTCAGAGCCATTCTTAGTCTTCAAAATTTGTCAGTAATCATCACACATCCACGAGTCAGATGTATGAAGTCATCCGTAGCTAGTTTTCAGTACAAACACATTCAGGACAGGATTGCTGGGAACAGTGGCTGTGCATATGGTACACACAGACCTCCACCCCCAAAAGCATCAGTGCCTCTTTCACTAAATGGGTGAGTGCAGCATGCAAACCAAAAGGTAAAAGGAGAAGAGAAAAAGAAGAGGAAATAAGAGAAAAAAGAAAAAATGAAAGAGGGGCTGCAACAAGAACCTAGAAGTGAAACTGAGGCTGTTCATTCCAAATCTGTGCACTGTGATTTCCAAGGTGATCCCAAGTGACCTCATATCTGGTCCCAGGAGATCCCATATGCATCTTCACTTTTCTCAGGCAGCCATCATTCATGGAGAGGCTGGTGTTTACTTAGATTCTAAGTTATGTTTAAGGAAGAGCTGTAGTAGGGATTCATCTTTCTTAAATTATTAGGAACTTTTTTCATTTGAAATTTAATTCTGCAAGCTTATGTATGCAAGAGTGTGTGTAGTAGATACAGGTGGAAAATTAATTGTGAAGTTGATCAGCTTGTCTCAGGACTCTAGAGAGCTAAAAATATATATCATTCTAGTGCTGAAAATAAATATTAGTTCATATGTCCAGCCTTAAAAGAAACCAGGCAGGAGCTTTCCCGGCGGGCCGCGCGTGCGCCGCGTTTGAATGGCCCTGTGTGGGGCTGGGCCCGCGCGCCTGAGCTTCGCTGTGGGCCGCCTGGCGCAGCTGGTCAGCGCCGGGTCTGAGCTGAAGCGCCGCGGTACCATGAGGCGCCGGTATTTAAGAGATTATGGCATCTGAAACTCACAATGTTAAAAAACGGAACTTTTGTAATAATATTGAGGATCATTCCATTGATCTTCCTAGAAAGAGGATCTCTAATTTCACTAATAAGAACATGAAGGAGGTTAAGAAATCTCCAAAACAGTTGGCTGCTGACGTAAATAGAACAGTTGGACAAGCTGTGAAAAGCCCTAATAAACTACTTAAGGTGATCTATCGCAGGAAGAAAGTTCATCATCCTTTTCCAAATCCTTGTTACAGAAAAAAACAGTCACCTAAAAGTGGGGGCTGTGACATGGCAAATAAAGAAAATGAACTGGCTTGTGCAGGCCACTTGCCTGAAAAATTACGCCATGATACTCGAACGTACTTGGTTAACTCCAGTGATTCTGGTTCTTCACAGACAGAAAGCCCATCATCAAAATATAGTGGTGGTTTTTTTTCTGAGGTTTCTCAGGACCATGAGACAATGGCACAAGTTTTGTTCAGCAGGAATTTGAGATTGAATGTAGCTTTAACTTTCTGGAGAAAAAGAAGCATAAGTGAACTTGTAGCTTATTTGGTGAGGATAGAAGACCTTGGAGTTGTGATGGATTGCCTTCCTGTGCTCACCAATAGTTTACAGGAAGAAAAACAATACATCTCACTTGGCTGCTGTGTAGACTTGTTGCCTCTAGTAAAGTCCCTACTTAAAAGCAAATTTGAAGAATACATAATAGTTGGTTTAAACTGGCTTCAAGCAGTCATAAAAAGGTGGTGGTCAGAACTGTCATCCAAAACAGAAATTATAAATGATGGAAATATTCAGATTCTAAAACAATAATTAAGCAGATTGTGGGAACAGGAAAACCATCTTACTTTGGTTCCAGGATATACTGGCAATATAGCTAAGGATGTAGATGCTTATTTATTGCAGTTGCATTGAGAGACACTTCATCTACTAAAGAGCATTTGGTTCTTCAAACATCCCTGGACTATATGATTTTCCCTAAATGTCTCACCTGAGAACTGTGAACTGTGGAAGAAATCAAAAGCATTTTTTTTCTTCTTTAACAAGCCACATAACTAAACCACTAATGAAATCCTGTAATCTACTTCACATTGAAGCGGAAAAATATCCAAAAGGAGCAGCTTCAACTTTAAAGAGGTGAAAGTGCACTATGAAGATTGTTCACCTTTGCTGCGCTTGGGATTTATATGGTTATTTGGTAACATTGTTTAAGAACTACTGGGTCTTAATGCAATCCTGTATAAGAATATAATTTATATTATGTGAAAAAAAAAAGAAAGGACTTATTACTAGGAATCACAAAGACCAATCATCATTACTTTTTTAAAGATTGTGTTTTATATATAAGAAAACACTTAAATGTACGCAGCTATTTTCTTATGTTGAAAAGACTTTGAAAGTTTAAAACGTAATAGCAAATAATCTATACTAAAAGTTTTTTGTCTGCACTGAGATATTGTGTATACAAAATGCCTTAATTATAAGCCAATATGTATGATACCAATACCTGTTTAAAAAAATTTTAAACCAGCCATGCTTCTGGCATGATAAAATCATGGAATTAAATCAGGGGTTTCCATTCATCTAGAATGTTGTTAAAAAAACAGCATTTTTAAAACTTGAGACTATTTTTAGTATCTCCGATTTTTTTCCCCAGACTCATCATGTCATGTATGTATATATTATTCCTATATAAAAGAAAAAGGTTAACATGTATTTGTATGAATGCTTAACTGGAAATGTCCATGGAGTTGGCTAATTTATATTCACTTTTTATTGTATGTAGATTTCTAATATTTTCACTTCTGTATATTTACACTTCTTTCATTTGAGTAAATTCACTAAATATTTCTAAAAAAAAAAGAAACCAGGCAGAGGACCAAGTGAAAAATCAGACTTGGAATTTAATGAATACACTTGCCTCTTCATACTGTCATTGGCAGTTGGGATGCCACTGACATAGAAGCTTGAGAAAGAACTAAGTGAGAGGTGACAGTTGTAACTGAAGGTATTGCAAAGCTATCCAGTTGAGGCCACTATGAATTCTGTAGACTAAATAGAATTTTAATAAGTCTAAAAGTCATTGAGAGGTGGACTGTCATTCATCAAGCTCATTGAGTGGTGGAATATATCCGTTTTCAAATTATTTTTGTTCTAACATATCTTTAGCTATTTAAGTTAAAAGAGTGGGTGAATGGATCATTGTGCACATTAAAATTAGACTGAGACTATTGATTCACGGTTTCTAGTGAATGAATTATCAATATGGCCAGCTGCAAATTTCTTTTGGAATTACTGTGAATTGGCACATCAGTGCATTTGAAAAGATCATGCATAACCTTGATTATTGTTAAGGCGAATCCCTTGTAGGGTGTGTAAACCACATGGCCCCCAGTCACTGAAAGCACTTTATCTAGTGATTCCCCAGGTGTGTGGTGGTCTGTGGTACCCTGTGCCAGGTAGCCCCAGACAAAATGCACAGTAACTTAAGACTTGCCTACCAGGCCAACACTATGTTCCATTTAGAAAAAAAACAAAATAAGGTCTGCCAGTCTTTGGCAGGTATCTGGGCTGTTAGTTACATATCCCTGACTTCACTAAAGAACCCAGGGCAGGGGGAGATCCTGTGTGATGATTGCACTCCAGAACAGGAGGGAAAGGAAAGATTGTATATGGGCAAAAACTTCTGACATCTCCTTCTGCCCTGGGAAACATATATGGCGACATTGTTAACGCATGAAACGATGCATCCCTGTTTGGTAATTATAAGAGCGTCTAAGCCCACCTTTGGAATATATTTATCTATAACCAAGTATCCAGGCATCTGAAAACTTACAGAATAGTATATTATAGAAATACAGAAAATTGTAGAATAGATCTGTTCCTGAAAAATTGACCACTTAGTGACAGTTCTTACATTGAATCTAATTTGCCCTTTGACAACCATGATCCGTTACTCTAGTAAAAACATTGACTTCAAGACAAAACAGAACTATGCCTTTTGACCATTTTTTAAGCAAATTTGAGCATGTATTTTAAAGGAAAAAATAATCAGTGTTTATTTGACTTATGAATCAGGTAGCTAAAACAGAAATACTTGACTCTATCATTTTTTGCTGCCTCATTTGCTGGATCAGAAAGGCATGGAGATGGTAGCTCAATAGTTTCCACAGTGTAGATACATTCTTTGCTTTCTTCACATCACCCTAACATACCTGATTTTACACTCAAGGTAGTCGCTTTAGACTTTATCATTGCATCTCCATTAGATACACTTATTTATAGACAACTTCAGCACCATGATTTCTATTAAATCTCATTGATATTGGGTAAAGCATATTTAGATCCTGAGATTTCAAATACTTAAGTAGCTGGTAACTCTTTAGTGATGGCAATGAATTCTCTTTTTGTCAGGAGAGTCATCAAAGTAGATCAGAAAGATGAAGGAAACTCTAATCTCATTTTTCATTTTTAAAAAGAAAATTCACTTTAGTAAGTCAGTGGAAAATGCCAGAATTTAGTTTTCTTCTTTACTAACGTCTTGATCCCACAAAATTACCAACACCAAAAATCTCAAAGCCCAGTCCAGTCCTTTCATTCTGTTCCTGAATTGGACCACAGAAGAAGCCATGAGATACAGCCAAGCACCACTACTTTTAATTGAATATGTTTAGATTGTCATGTAATGTACACCTAGCAAATTTGGTCCTAGTAGATTTCCCATGCTGAACTATTCTACCAATTTGAAGGTTACCTTCTAGAGATTCTCTGAAGAAGATTTCTTACAGCATTAGTTGCTTTGCTCTGGATATATGCAAGTATGTTAGCAAACAATAAAACCCCACAATCTCTTTTGCTTCATGAGTGTTAAACAGGCATGTGGGGATAAAGGCAGAAGCATTTCCTTAGAGCCCTGTATGGGATAAGAGTCTTTATACAAGCAGCGAATGTTGGTCCTTCTCACCAAGACTTAGTGTCAACTGTGAAATGAAAGTAGATGATCAGCAAAGCAGCTGAGACCCATAGCAAGTAATAAACCAAGTTGTATATCCCAAGATCATTCAGGACCAAGTTCCCAAATCCATCTGAATAATTGATTTTCACATAACATGTGTATCTTAGCTTTGTATGGAGCTAAGGCAATGAAGCAATGTCGCCTCTAAGCATTTGAAATTCACAGACAACCAATATAAAGATTTCAATATTATAAGTTTAGGACCCAAAATAGCTGCAATTACTTGGAAAATATTTCAGGAAAGATCCTAAGCATTGTTGATTTCCAGAACTAAATGCTACTTTCTATTATCAGTCCATCATATTATAGCTTTGTGTGGGTCTAATAAAAATTAATTATTAATTATATAAATGATATATAAAATAAAGAGTAGGTAATCTAGTTACAATGATTTCCTGGAATTAACATTGAAGGTTTTCATGTTCCAAAGATTTTCCCTTACAGAATTTCTAAGTTTCTATCTTGGTTCAGACTGTCATAACAAAATACCGTAGACTGGGTAGTTTAAACAACAGAAATTAATTTTCTCATAGTTTTGGAGGCAGGAAGTCGAAGACTAAGTGATCCAGCACGGTTGGGTTCAGGTGAGGACTCTGTTCCTGGCTTGCAGACAGGTGCCTTCTTGCAGTATGCTCCCATGACCTTCCCTGGGTGTGTGCCCGGGGAAGTGAGATGGCTCTGCCTTCCTCTTCTTACAGGGCCACCAGTCCTATCAGGTCTGGATCCAATGCAAATGACCTCATTTACCTTTAATTACCTCCTAAAATCCCCAGTCCCCAAATGTAGTCATCCTGGTGGGTAGAACTTCAACATATGAATTTGGGGGGATATGATTTAGTCCATGGAAGCTTCATTTGTTGCAATCAAGTTACTTTCAGTACGGGTGTTTTTAATACCTTTTCTCTAGAGATACCAATAAATGTTTCCTGAAATGAAACTCATATGAATGCACCAGATTAATATCTGAGGTCTCTAAATGGACTTTTAATACACTAAATTCATTACAGGGTTCTTTAATCATTGTTACTACCCCAACACAGCTCCTTACCTAAAGGAATATGTGTACAAAGCTTTTATTATTTTCTCTTGAAGAGCCCATTGTTTAAAGTCACCCACTGCTCAGGGAACAGATTCACGTCATAATCAGCCACGATAGAAATAGCAAAACGAGTCTACCTGGCATCATTGAGGATGTACTGTCCAGTAACTGTGACTATAAAATAAACTTGTGTAAAGTCAATCTTATTTTAAAATTGACTTTTATCTAAAATAGTATGTATAATAACAGAGGAGAGAGGGAAAAACCCTAAGTCTGAATGAAAAAGTTTTAGGAAAGGAATTGGGATCAGTGTGCCAGCCAGTCCCATGGCCCTGCTGATATGTGTGCTCAAGTCCTGTCCCAGCAGTTGCCTGTTAGGGGATGTGGTTCCCCTGGCAATGTTTTATTACCTGTGGGATCCCTTCTGTACTTCTAGGTCTTAGCCTCTTCCTTCAAGGCATAAGAATTTACCTAAGATCTAGATCTAGCAGACTCTTGAGCATACATTTACGAATTCCAAAAAGATAAATGTGTGGTGATGGATTTGTTAATTAGCTAGATGAGAGGAATCCTTTCACAATGTGTACATATACCAAATCATCACAGTGTACACTTTAAAAATATTACAATTTCATTTGTCAGTTATACCTCAATAAAGCTGAAACAATACAGTCAATCCATCCCTTTTCCAACCAAAGACAGCATATTAGAGGTGTGGAGCCCAGGGATATCAGGGGCTCCCCAACATGGGTGGAGGGTGACTATCTAAGCTGGAAATCTGCTTTTGCCCTGAGGCTTTTTATTTCATAAGATTAATTTCCAACATGATTCATTTGCTTAGTCTCAGATCTTATAGACAAATTTTCTTTAAGAGAGCAGTTTGTGAGTTGGGTCCTCGTTCAGCTTTGTGAAACCTCAGCTGGTACCGACTGCTACAAAGTAAGCACTCAACGGGTGTTTTTCTGAATGCATCACACTTAAATAGTAGGAACAAGGAATTGTGGAAAGAAATACTGGAGAAAGCATAGATTCAGAGCAGCTTTGATGGGGTGTGAAACAACTAGAGTACCCAGCAGGTAGTCCCAGTATGGGAGGGAGAGGAAGATCCTTCTTTCTTCGGTATGCCACGTATTGATATGTGACATTGAGCGATGTACTTAATTTCTCTGAGCTTCAGTTTCCTTATCTGTAAAGGTTGATTAAATAATACCTATCTCACATTTGGTCTATATAATTTTTCTAACAAATATTTCCTTCCCTTCCTCCTCCTCTGTGGTGAATATTTGGGTGAACTGAGTGTTGTTTAAGACATCCTATAACATAATACGGTGGTATATATTATACAATATATATCACATATAATATAACCATTCCCTCTTTTCCAGTAGTGTGTGATCTATAAGATGTCCAAGAAACAATTATAATCTGTTCTATTCTTCATATTGTTTTGTATGATGCAGACAACTTGAAAGTCACTTGGAGCCCTGCATGTGATCAAGTTCCATGTGTAGTCTAAGCAAAGCAGTGACATTTTTAGGCCTTTTAAGGACCAGTACAATATGCTGTTTATATTACTACTGCTGCCATGGGAATTCCTCCTTTAACTTGAAAGAGAACTCTGTATTTGAAGTGAAAGATGCACCATAGGAATTAGCTCCTGGATTCTAAAGAGCTTATGTTTCAGTAAATTAATATACCACATACACAAAAAAGGGAAATTCTAATGTTCTGATGAGTATCTGGGCCTTAGAATAACTAGTGCGCATCCTCTCCTTGAGGCAAAAGGAGCTTGTGAACAGCACATAGTCACTTATGACTCAGTTGGAGTCCCAGTACCCCAGGACAAGCCACAGATAATGTGGGGTCTGTGTGCCACCTGTGGTGGCTCAGAGACACAGACATAGGTGATTCCCCCAAATGCTGCACAGTGTCTTTATACAAGAGCCTGTTGTCCATTTGGCTAGATGTTCAAATCAAGAAATCTGCATCCCTCAAGGATGGATGTAAGGCTTGAACTAGCATCCCAGAGAAAAAAGGTCAGCACTTTGATACACAGCTTTCACAAAATGGAATTTTAATGAGGAGAAGCAAAACCTGATCTCCTTGCTCAGAAAGCTGATGTCTTTGTTCTTTTCATGTTTTAACATTTCACTAGCTCAATGTTTCGCCTTTTATTCTGGTACGTCTCCTCTAAGAACTGACAAGAGGCCGCCTATGCCTTTCTTCACTGTTTTCTCACCTAAGATGTTCGGATTTATGTGTTTTAGGGAACTCTTAGGAAAGGTGTTTTGAGGTGTCAAGGTTTGTTGTTCAGGAATTCTTTTTAGTGGAAAAATAGTCAAATTCGACTGAATTAATCCAATTTTGTGTACTGGAAAGCACGTGGCTTTTGGTACCTGGTGACAACATGACCGGGTGCTGCCCTTCATGCTGCTGACTCCTGGTGGGGTGGGGTGGGGAGGCGAGGGAGAGGCACAGGGGCCAGAGAGCTCTAGGGGATTCCTAAGAATTGCATCAAAGCCCAAACCTTTGATGTACTTTCATCCGCTTTGAGAAAATACACTTGACTTAGATTTCTATTTCTAAAAGTAAGACTTTTGTTTTTGCACAGTGTTTGATTGTTAACATGCAGATTGCAAAGAAAAATTTAAAAAACTTTCTTCCCCATGAATAGATACATGTGTGGACTCCTGGGCGTCTTCCCAGGCTCTGTGAAGTTGCTCAGACTCCACATGTGTGTGGGTGAGCAGTCTAGCACCACCTCCCGAGTGTAATCAGAGGGCAGTTTGGCATTTTAATGAGCTCTATCAAAGTGTTATTGTGTCAAAAGGCCAAAAAAAAGTTAATAAACACTTTTTTCTTTCCAACTCTTTTATCTGCTGCCAAGCAGTATGGAAACATAGGTACTGAAGCTCTACCCTTACTCTCCAGGCCAGGCTTCTTTTGTGCTTGGCTTATTCATTCATCTTCTTTCATGACAAAGGAGATGGGGTTCAAGAGCAGACTCTCTTATTCCTGATGCCAACCCATTGCTCAGGTGGCAGAAGCAATTTTCTCCTACCAGCCTCTCCTTATTAACAACAAAGCCATTTTAGCAGTTTTAAAATACCCATGCATATTGGCTGTCAAGCACTGCACTCAAATTCATGTTCTGCTCTTGTCCTAATAGAATCATGTCCTACAATGAGAAACCCTGATTTTGGAGGGAGAAATGGCATGTGAGAGACTGTACTTTATCATGAGTGGGTATTTTCTCCATAATCTAAGCCTGACTTAGAAGAACATCACAGATGCATGGTGCATTGGACATGGAGCACATGCATGCATTTAAATCACATGTATCTTACCTTTTTCCTGATATAATTATGAAATATGTTCTTTTTGCATTCATAATTAGGGGGTGGAACAGATGGTGAAGGCTTAGTTTAAAATAATCTGTCATTAAAATAACCTAGCCTACTGGTAATTCTTCACTCTAACTGGAGGGAGGTCATAGGAAAAGAGTTTGGGTAATTTTTTCTCCTCTTCTGCGTTGGAATGTAGAAAAAAGAACCACTAATTTCAGAAGACTTATGTACATGGGAATTGTCCCTAAAAGGGCACCATAGTAAGGTTTTATTCTGTGAAAGTTGGCTGTAGTGGAATAGGCATGAAAAAAAAACCAAGCAGAGACAAAACTACTTTGACAAATATAAATCCATTTAGCACAATGCATTAAACATTAGTACACCTTCAATCATGAAGCTATAGTTAGTTTCATACCCTGCAAGGTAATAACCTCATCATTTGACAAATGCTGTTGGAGGCACTCAGCTTTTGGGGTTAAGAAACTGTGCCTTACACTTTACGTGTTATACTGATGTCAGGGGATATAAATTAGAATTAGAGGCATTATTATTCAGAGATGCTGTAACTCCTGACTTCTATACCCAAGCCCCACTCCCGCATGTGTACCTCATAGACTTACTGGGATGTGACAAAGGAAATTTCCTATCAGCCCTGTCAGGATGGCTAAGAACTGGTTTTAGCAATAAGAAAACTGTCTTGATAAATCAGATACTTGCATGCCTTTAAAATGTCTGTTTTACTGTTTCTTCTAAGATTTTGTTCTCCATCTGCTTTGAGGAAAGCAGATAGTCTTCAGCATGACTTTATAATAAATCGTCTCAAGGAGGGACTAGCATTAACATTTGTGTAGGTTCTTTTTCATCTTAATCCAACCTTAGTTAATAATCAAAAAATTCTACATAGTGAGTAAGAAGATGTAATTAACCCTTTGACCCCAGAATCTTAATTGGTGCCTGCTGAAAACAGTGGGCAGTTAAGAAAAAATTTTTTAAAGTAGCCTCCAGTGATTGAAACAGCTCAGTATATAGTAGCTTTCTCAATTCATATTTTTTAAAAATTCCACAGAATTTTCAGATTAATCACATTTGTTTCCCAAGACTAACTGATTGAATATTTTCTTCTTCCTGCCACTTCTCTGGCAGGCGTTATTAGTGAGAGATGCTGTAGCTCCTGACTTCTGTATCCAAGCCTCACTCCTGCATGTGTACCTCATAGACTTACTGGGATGTGACAAAGGAATCAAAGGTATCAAAATGAGATTCCCACATTACACCAACATTGATGCCACCTTTAGAACTTCTCTAAGCAGCAAAATACAGCTACCTATAGACGGAGATCACCCTGAATCCCACGGTCATGGTTATGTCAGTAGGGACCTTGCCCATCCACTAGAGACCAGGTTGCATATCCCATTCTTTATTTGAAAGGTAATCAACCTCAGTAATGGACATTTATGTCACACTATAGATGTAAGTGACTAAAATGATAAATATAAAGGTGAAAAATATGGTTAACTAACCAGTTTTATTTTTTTACCTGCATGATGCAAACAACTAATCTGACTAGTTGTTTTCTACCCACACAAAATTGGCTGTTATTTTTAATTGAATTGACTGGATGCTTTGTGTCATGTGGACATAGATTCGTTTTGCTCTCACTAGGAAATTGGAACATGTGTTAAAGCCTCTATTTTTGCCAAATAAAACTGGCCAGTTCTTAGATCACTGCTGCTTAATAGCATCAGATGCTTAGCCTCCAGATATTTCTCTTCTTTGCTATGGTGCCGAAACGTCCTCTAGTATTTTAGTAAATACATGAGACATGAACCTACTGTTAAAAAAAATCACAGGAGGAGGAAGGAAAGGACGTCTGTAGATGGCAAATGAGTGGCACTAGATGTTTTGGAGAGCTGTGAAAGGGTGCTTTTTGACTCAGCTCTCCCAAATGTTAGGAGATAGCCCAGACTATGTTAGACATCTGTGGCATCAGATTTTGCAAATACTCAAAGAGCTCCATAAGCAGGACTCTTGGAGAAAACACTCGCCATCGCTCAGGCATTCTAGCACGTGTGATACAAGGGAAAGAGCATTAGACTTGGAGGTAGAGCTAGATTTATTAGGTTGTTAGGTGTTGGCTAGATAAAGATGAATAAGACATTGCCCTGCTCTCAAGAAATTCAGTCTCTTCAGGAGTTGAATAAACCAACCAGAACCATACAATGCCATAAATGATTTAGTAATATCATTGGCATGTAGCAGATTTAATCCTGGCTTTGCCACTAGCTGGCTGTGTGATCTTGTCCAGCCACTTAGCCTCTCTGTTCCTCAGTTTCCTCACCTGTAATATGAGGGTTTAGACTACAGGAGATTATGTCTGTGGCAGCTTCATCAGTCCTTTCTTCTCTCAGATAGTCTTATAGTTGTCATTTGTTCCCATAGAAGTTCTCCTGTGATCTTTGTGTCCTTTTAATCTGACAGTGGCATTTTAAGATTTGAGAAGGTGGCTTACATAGCTCTCTGTGATTGGATGCCAGGCTATAGTTATTAGGTTGATTGGAAAACCTACCCAAGGCCCTTGACTCCACGGGGAAGGTCAGGAGTGGAAGAATTTTAATCCTCATGAGTAATCCTCAGTATACATGTTTGAGGTGACGACACATTGACACGAGATCCTTCCCAACCATCTACAAAGGAGACTTCTCTCCCTTTGCACTGGTTTGTAGTAAGATCCTACAATACAGGCCGTACCCTGAGTTTACAAGGTTGGATCTCCCCTGCTCCAGGGGGTTGGACATTTTGTCAGAGGTAAGGGCCCAGCGAGCGGTATGTTGTTCCCTGTAGTGGGAACACGGCTGGCCCCAGGGCAGAAATTACAGAACAAAGGTAGTGAGGTGACCTCTTGTAGAAGTGACTTAGGAACTGTCCTGTCATCCCACTTCCCATTTGTCTCCTACTGCTGGAAACATCCTATCATATTCAAAATCAAGTGATGATTTTAAAGAAATAGGCTGCCTCTTAGTATAAATATTTTGACTTAAGAAATGCTATGAAATGCATCCCTTCATTAATTTACACATATCCATTGCAGAATCTTTATTTTTAGCTGAAGATATTACAGTTATTAAGTCCAGCTGTCAAAGTTTGTATCTTAACTCCATCTCTAACTAGGGGCAGGTATGTTGCCTAACTTTGCTAAGCCTCAATTTCCTTGTATATAAAATAGAAATAATATAATTACCTCAAATGGTACTCATGAAAACTAAAAGAGACGGTACATGCAAACTGCATATATATATATTGATTAATAAACATAAGCTATTATTATTATACTATCTTGCCCAAAATTTGTCTGTCATGTAATATGCTTTTTTTGCAGAGCAATACAATGTGATTTTTGAAATGTTTACAGAATCCACTAAATCAGAGAAGGACATTGGGTGCTACCCACAGTTTCTGACCAGTGGGGCTATGAAAATATATCAGAAAGTACAGAATCCAAATTTCATGTGTTCATATAAATATATATATATATACATAAATATATATACTTCATTTATACATAATATAGTTCTCAAAAAAATTCAGTTTTTAAATGGCTGAAATTATTGCTGAGATTTGGGGCAGTCCACTTTTCTAACTGAATTTTACATGCCTCTTCCACTTTCTATATTTAAAAATGTTGTCATTAACTTAGTGTTGCTACGTACCTTGTTCTCAATGTAGGTTTCCTGTATTTCCAAATTCTCAGCCTTTGTTTTAAAACTTTTTTCCCTGTGCAAGTAGTTCTTGTGTAATCTGCCTGGTTAAAAATAAACAAATAAAGCAAAACAAAAGACATGAGGATGATGGGAGGTATGAAATACACTTGGGTTGCAAGAATCTGAAACAAATTCATTCCCAATTGGGAGTCCACGATGAGTTACACATTCACGAGATTGAAAATGTAACCCTCCATTTGCAAATTGGGCTAAGTGGGCTAAGGTTTTAGGAGTTTTAGATGATATGTAGCATCCTTCTCCCCCCACCCTTTCTTTTGTTTCCATTTCAGGAGTTGTATTTGAAACTAGATCTGTCACAATACAACTTTAATATAGAGTTTTGCAAAACAGGGGTACAATTTGTAAGATTTCAGCCTATAACCATTCACCCATAATGTATTGACTTTTCCTATTTGTTCTAACACAAAAGGCACTGAGAGGCAGGTAGGCAGAATCCTTTATTAATCAGCAAATTATTGATATCCATAGAAGCTCAAGTGGTGATTTTACTTGCTCTTCATATAGGAACGCTTTTTTTCTCATTTCATTACAATTTCCATTCCTGTTCAGCTATTTAATGGAGAATCTTGCTGATTTAATCTCAGTAACTACTGAATCCAAAAAAATAAAGGCAACATCACATAAAATCAGCATGACCTGATTTTGTGCATAAATGTAATGTATCTTGATCAAAATGACAAGAGACATAGGAAGTCCCTGAAATAAAGGAAAGCTTTAGTCTTAATTCAGACCTTTAATTTGTTCATGTATAATGCAGTACTGAAAGATCTTGGGAGTTTTGTTAAACATGAAGGAAAAAGTGGTATAAAATTCTGTATGTTTTGCTTTGGATAAGATGCCTTATTACTCAAACCTCCATCATTTATTTGTTTATTTGTTTGTTTATTAACCTATTTATATATTTATTTTTTCTGCAGTCCCTGGATGGCTTTGTATTTGCACTAAATCAAGAAGGAAAATTTTTGTACATTTCTGAAACAGTCTCCATCTACCTAGGCCTCTCACAAGTAAGTAAAATGATTTGGATTCTTGACAGCGATTGTGAAGGCTCCTTCAGCCTCATGCTTTTCCCTCTTCAGTGGATATTCTGTTTAGTATGAATTATCACATTTATTCTTTAATGGCTCTACCTGACTCTTCTCACAAAGTTAGTGAGAAAATTGGTCAGCGAGAAAATTGTATAGCAGTTCAGAATAAACTTGGGCTCTAAAACTTTAGTCCCCCCCCTCCCACTGCTTGAGGATCATTATTAATTTATTGAGAACAAATGAAGTTTCTTCCCTCCGTTGTTTTGAACTTGGAAACCTCTGTGTCTGGTAGGAGAGGGACACACTAATAGTGCTTCCCTTGTGTCCTATTACTGGATGTTTATGGAGTACCCTGCGTTATCCTGGGAGCTGACACAATGACAGGGAGTCATTTGGAGTCAAGAAATGTGGAAAGAGACCATTAAAATGTGTTGCAGGAAGGGTTCCAGCAAGGATATGTTTTGCTGCCTTTGCAAATGCTTCCTAATGCTTAAAGACAACTTCATAAGAAAAGATAGCCTTTCGTTATTTGCAGTTTAATTACTCACCTGTGTCTGTCAGAGGTTAAAAGAAAAGAAGATGGAGGCAGATGGTGTAGGAAACAAAATCCTAGATATTAGTTTTTGATGTTCCTGTGGAACGCAAAAATTTTACTTCTGTTGGATTCTAAGACACAGGCTGCATCTACAGAATGCCAGAATACCCTGAAGAAAAGTTTGCAATTCATCTAATTATCCAGATGTTTTCTCCGTAAAAATGCTGAACATCTGGATATGGTGCCCATACAGGTGATTGGCTGAGTTTGACCCTTTTCATCTGGTGGTTTGGTGTGAGGAAAACACAGGTGGAAGAGATTTTGTATGTATGTGATGATCTGCCAAGTTAGATAATCTACTTCTCATTCAGTCGCCCCTTGGAGATAAAGATGGGGATAAGATTTGTCTGTCTCCCAGACTCATTGCTTCTGAAAGTTGGCACTGCTCTAAGGAAGCACTCAGCGTGGCTGGAACATTCTGGCTGTTAGTGGGCTTGCTGGCTAATAGCTAAATCAAGAAAGACATTGGGAAATAATAAAGAGAGATATTTGGCATTGGGGGAGGCAGAGAAACACTGCCAAAATTGATTATTTACTGTTGAGAATCCAAGCAAAGGTCCATTAACTCTTCCTTGAAGAACATGCACGTTATTGGCTGTAGTTTATAGAGTAATTCTATTTTATGTGGGTTTTAGCAGACCAAATGATAGAAACTGGGCTATTGTCTACTCAGTATTAGTATTCTTACATCTCATTGAGATCTCTGATTTCTTAATAGCCTTTAATAGACTTTAAACCTTGTCTTAATCTGTTTGGGAGTTAATATTGAGAATTTCCAATTCTGAAATTAGTGTGCCACCATGTTCATACTGTATTGAACTGGAAGTGCTACTATTTATTGTTCGGCACTGCCCATATTCATCTGCTTTATGCTGAGTAGCCAACAAAGTTTAATAAGCCAGTGAAGAAGAAGGATGAATAATTAGTTTAAGCAGGTAAATGCTAATTAGGGAACTCCTGAAAAGCATCCATTATATACTAGCTCAAAACACATTTTACAGCCCTGGTTAGTGGTGTAATCCAAATTCTGTCAAGGCAACTGCATTTTCTGTAATTGAGATGTGTATGTTTGCTTTGCATAACAGATGGCTCTGTATGCTTAGACTGATAGCTAGGAAAATAATAATTGCATTATTCTGGCCAAAAGAATATTAGCTCTTGGGTTTTGGCCATTTCAGTCAGTCCTCCTGCCAGCACAGCATATGCACATATATGGATTGGATTTTCAAGGAAATTGATGCATCTGGAATAGTGTGGCCATCTGAAATATCATCTGTTCAAGAAAAAGTTGGCTTTAACCCTGTGCTGCTTTTGCCTTAAAAGCAGTATATCTCACTGCTTCTCTACTGTAAGGTTAAGTCAACCTCTTTCCTAAAATCTCAGACAAACAATTGAGGTGTCTATAGAATGAAGCAGCTGTGTAGACATGGTACAGTAGCTGTCAACTTCTGTGCAGTCATTCTCTGCTTTTGTATGTGATGGGTTGTAAAGTGATTATAATAGTCAGCATCTTGACTTACCCAGGGGCAGACGTGCCCCCAAAGCAGTGTTGCCTTCTGTGGCAGACACATTTGATGTTGCTAGAAACTGTCAAATATGCAGGTAGAGGCTATGAGGTACAAGACAGGAGGTCTTTGTTTGGAGGTGTTATGCACCTGATATCATGAAAGGTAAATCACTAGAAAGTGATTTTTGCATATACCAGTGTATGTATTTAGAGTTCAAAACTGAAGTTTGAGAGTAGTTCTAGGTTAACATGCAAGTAATCTGATAAGAGCATGGTATACTTTTTAATGCCCAAAGAATGAGAGGGGAAAAAATCAGTGCTAAAACTTAGGGAGAGGATTTCCAATCCAATTGACAGCCTGAGTCCTGATAGCATAAGTAAGGTTCCTGAGACTTAACCCTTCCCAAGTTTCTTCAGTGCCCTTTCTCAGTCATAGGGGTGTGGGCTGCTCATGGATGACACACAATGTAAAATGTACTCAAGTTATTCAATTAAGTAAATACTTAATCTTTTACAAATGTGTGTGTGCACACACACATACACACTCACCCCCTTAATTAGCTGCAGACCAAGTACTCTGCTCATGTCCTACAACTTTGGCTCAGTGGTGATTCCATCAAATTCTAGACAGTCATAAGGAAACTATAAAGTTATGTTTCCTCCTGTCCCTTTTAAATGATGTTATGAAATAAAGACAGTGTGTAACTGCATCATCAAAGATTTATCTGGTGAAATTCTTGAGGAATCTTGTGAGCATATCAGTTTGTTAGAGCATAGTTGTACCTGCATTTGTAACTCAAGATATCCCTTCCTCAGTTTTATTTTCTCTCAACATGTAAATAAATATGGTGGTTCTAAAATGGTTTATGTTCAGGAAAGAACTAGGATTCTTTTTTTGATTCATGAGAAAACTAAGTAGACAAACTTCTACTCAGCTCTGTTGTATGGCCCAAATATAGAGACAACCACAGCAGATTTTTCTTCTTCACTCCACTGAATATAAACAGCTCCTGGTGTCCAGGGTGTGTGCATGCCAGTTATTCTCTTTGAAGTCTTTTCATATTGTCATGATGATGGGAATAAAGTGATCTATGATGATGTCTGGACCTTCTCACCAGCCCCTTTGACTTTGCCAGATATATATATATATATATTTAACTTAACCTCCAAGATGTGGTTGTGGGTTGTAGAAATATGCGCTGTTGATTTGCTTCCCTGGGTAAAAATGATTCCGATTACTCACCGTGAAGCCTTATCTTAAAGGAAGATCTCCAGATATCAATGTTGAGTTGGGTTTGCATGGAGATTAAATGACGTCTTACAGCTGGTGATGGTGTTCAGCACTGCTAAGGACAACTCTGTCTTTAGCTAGAAATAGAAGTAAAAATGAAGAAAGGAAACAGTGGATTCCCTAACACTGAAAATGTAGCAATGATATGCGGCCAGCCTTTATGAAATCTCTTGTAACGTGTAAGGGGTTTAGTCACCAAAGAATCCAAAAGAGACTTTATATGACAAAAAATATTTCTAGTTTGATACAAGATTTAAACCTTAGGAAAATATTTATTTGTTGGCTTATACCCTTGTCTTTCCACAAAGGAAATAGCTTACATAAACCGATGCCATAAAAAATAATGGCAAAATAGAACTAAGGTATAAATGAAAAAAGATAAAAGTAAGTAATCTGTAGCCACATGGTAGGAGAACACAATAGAGGCTTATAAAAAGATAAGAAGGGATAAATATGGTCTGATAAAGCTTCAAATTTAGCTATGAGCTTCCTGGTAACCAAAGCAAAAGGAGAAATATAGTCACCACCAAAAATAAGAAAGCATCAATTCTAAAGGAAAGTGAAGTTTTCTGGGACTGGAATATAAAAGTAAATCTGAAATACAATTTCTGTGGGGTATAATATGTGGATTATGGCATACTGGTTTGCTTCCATTGGAGCCCAGCCCACATTCAGAGCAAGGCTCTCATGACCCATATAACAACATGAACACACATATTGCAAATCTCACAGGCAGGCAGGAGACTCCTCCCTTTCCAGATGTTTCCAGATCTTTTCGAGAGGGTTCCAGCATCCAGGCCTTACAGTACAATAGCATTGACTGGTTTGATGGTTTATATGCTTTTGTAAATCAGCTTTCCCTCATTCATAAGTGCAAATCTTGCATTTTCTTTTAAATACTGATGAGAAATTCAGTATTACAGTTGCCAGAGACTGAGGACATGGGTCTCAGCTCACCAGAGGATAAAAATGTACTCATATTTTCTGAATTTTCCTTGAAAGTGAAGTGAGAGATGATTCCGATGCCTGCCTATGCCAGCAAAATGCTTTCAAGTTAACATAGAGCCCCCTATTTAAAATAAAAAAGGATCTAGAGCAAACTGGGAAATTAACAGATGTTTACATTGTGATAGCATTAGAAAATACCCTACAGCTAGCTCAGCCCTCTCTTGAAATGCATCCTAATCACCCCCACGGCCCACAGTCCCAGCTTGACTGTGAGTCACTTCCTTTCTTCTCACCAAATCCCCATCCTGGTAGAAGATACTCCCTTGACGTTGTAAGCTTTCCAGAAGGTAGCTGCAGACAAGGTTACACATTGGCTAGTTTCAAGGAAGCTTGCTAAAAGGGGCAGGGTAACTATAGATCTAAGAGCTAACAGAGGCGAAGGTGAAAAGAGGTAAATGATTGCTTTAAATTTGGTCCTTTTTTTTAAGCCATGCAGATACATTTACGCTAAACTCCTTTCCCCATTCTGTTGTTCATCTCCATATTTTAGATTTCTCTGTATTTGTTATATAGAATGGCAAATAAAATTACAGCTACAGCACACAAGTACAAGGTCAAATAAATGACAGAGCTCAGTCTATTTGTGAAGCTATTCTGAAAGGGAACCATGGTGCCAAATGTGGTTTATTTGAATAATAAAGAAGAATTAGATTCCCCTGATAACTTGGCTGAGGGCCAATAAATCACTGGAGGTTAAAGATGCTTTGCAACTGCCATGTCTTTTTTTTGCTTTTCCAAAGTGCAAGCCTCAACTCTTCCATTCCACACTCTTCAATGCAAATCAAGTTGAGGTTGGTATGTGGCTAATATTCTTGCCCCCATGCTTATAAAAGACATATATTTCTTCCGTGGAGTGAAAAAAAAGAAGACATTAGCTTTCTTTACAAGTTGTTTCTTTTGTTTGGCATCATCACATCCCAAATAGCTGGACTATAAAGACAAAAAAGGTATGATTTCAAAACAGCAAAGGGCTTAAAATAATGGAGTCCATAGTTAGCTTTTTTTTTTTCAGTTGATGTAATAAATTAATGCAACATTAGGATAGCTGGGCTTCCTTCAAAAAATGAATACTCTAAATATTGCTTTGTGGGCCCCCTTTTAAAAGCCTTTCAAATAGGGAGACTTTCTAATTTAGAAAGAAAGAAGAAAAATGTATAACTTTCTGCAGCTTGTGTGTAGTCTTTCTCCCCCAGCAAGTCTGCATTTTTCTCCTAGACTAATCCTAAAAAGTTCATCACTTCTTGGTCTAACAAAGAAAAATGCCCTTTTGAATGTGGGAGCTCTGAGGGTTTAGAGACTATTGAGAAAATATAAGTATCAAAATAATTCAGAAACAGTACAAGGCACAATGGCACATTATCAATTTACAACATTTAAATTGATAAATGCTTGGTGGTGACGGCCTGCAAGGGCACTTTGAAAAGCAAATAGCGACCTGGTGAAGAAATTGATTTTTCCCCCCTGAAAATGACTGCATGATGCATCATTTGACTGCATGCTGTCCGAGTGCTTGACAGAGATAATCTCAGCAATCCCATGGGTGACCTTATCGTTCTCACCAGGGCAACTTTGTCTACGTCCTGACTTTGTGCATGTCAAGGTTCCTCCCGGCAGGATCCTTGGGGGAAAAAGTTCCTCTGTTCGATCCAGATATTGAACTGCTCACTCTTCCCCCTATTCCTTTCACCCCACCCTCTCAAATAGGCAAACACGCCTCTTATTTCATCCATAATTATGAATGAGCCAGGCAGAAGAGCACGGTAGCTCTGCACTCTATCTTTGTGGAAGCCCTCCCTTCCTTCCCGTTCAGAGTTCTGGGTGACAACCTGTGTTAGCAGGGATCTTCCTATCAGAAAGAGTAGCAGATTTCCTAATGTTCTCCCACAGTACTTCCCCATGTTTAGCAAAATGGGAAAAGCTAACCCATTTCTTTCTTCCTTGTACTTAAAAGGCTTTTTCCCCTCCACTTCAGTCTTGACACAGAAAGCCTCTGAAGCTGCTTTGATCGCACATTTTAGTTTCCAGTAATATTGTTTCCTCACCAACCAGTGACTCTAGGTGTTTCTCTTGTAACTGTAAAATTATGTAATACTGACCTGAGGCCCCAATCACTCCTTGCCCTGCTCTGTTGGGACTTTGCTTCCCAGAGGCAGCCTCGGTTGCATAGATGCGAAGTAATCCATGAGGTTTCCTCAGGACCACTGGTACTCAGAAAATATTCCTCTGCCCGAGAGGAATAACTGACAATTTTTTTCTGCTTAAAATTTTTCTGTTGATCTATATGGATGTGTGTGTGTGCATGCCTGCCTATTTATCAGTCATCTTCCTGCCACGCTGCTGTCGTTGATAATTACAATTCTTGATTAGCCACTTCTTGGCAGCAGCAAATACCCTGCCTGGTGTGGCACCCTGAAGCTGCAGTCCCTCCTGGCTCTGACACCCTCAGTTCACCATATTCAACCCCTTTTACCTCCTCCTTTCATCCACAACATTAATTCTGAGTGAACAAGACGGGCTTCTTTGCTTTTGACAAGATTTGCTGCAGTCTCATGCGACAAAAACCCAACACTCATTCCAGATTCAGAAAGTAGGATTTATAACAGCATTTTAATTTAATGTTGGATGTCGAACATATAAAGAGATCACAGTAGTACTAGAGCTGAAAATTGATGCCTTTTTTATTAGTGTCCTCTCAGAAGTGGGTGAGACGCTGTTTGTGCAATGGAGCACAGAGCAGCACAGTCAGATGAATGAGGATATGCTATCTGCAAGGAATCATATTTCAAGCCACTGTCGGCCTCTATTGATGTGCTCAGAGTTGAAAGGTTATGCTAGTAAATGCCATCCGAATTTCCAGCATTAGAAATCGGTAGAGTAATCTGCTGGCTGTCACTTTATGCTCAGCCTAAATGCACTGCGTGGGGATGTTTTACTTATTTTAACTCCAAATTAATTTCTTATTACTGGTGCCTTTCTTTCTCTCTCCCATGCTTTCCATCAGTCCCCAAATGGGACTTATTTTTAACGGGCCTTCAGAGTAAACCAAAATCTCTGAAAGAACATAAGAGAAATTTGCATCATCGTACATGAGAATTGCATTCTTCTTACTTATTCCTTTGAACATATCTTACCAGGCATTAAGGCTAAAAACACAGAAAGTCTGTAGGCAAAGGTGGCTTTTCTAGTTTTTCTAAATCACAGAATCACAAGATGATAAAAGATAGGCACACCTTTTTTCAAATGTATAATCTGAAGACCTTTTACATTGCTTTGTAATTTCTGGAGTTAATATTATCAACAGAATAAAGAAAGTAGGGTATCTTCATTATCTGGAATCAGGAAATCTACAGTCAGAAAAAAATACTTTTTGAGGAGCTAGCTTGTTTTATTTGTTTGGGCAAAATGGTATTTTCATATTCATTTTTAAAGTAGAGCATTGTGCAAAAGTAAGATGGAGAAGAAAATTTAGTCATCATTCTAAGTCTGTAATTTATTCATTTTTAAATAATGAAATGGTGTTTTTCTGAATTAACCCATGTATTATTCATGCAGGCATTGGCAATGTAATATCCCCAGTTTTCTGGAAAGCAATGTACATTTTTTTGGCTGACAAACAGTGTTTTCTATATGGTATTAATTTAATGGCTTATTTTATTATGCAAAGTTGGAAAGTAAAGATAATTTCTGTCTATAATGTGGTGCTTACATAGGCAATATTTGCAAAATAATACCTCTACACCTAAGGCAGCTATCCTTCCTCAGTTAGCCTGGTCCCTGTGAGGGTGATGAGCGAATGCAAACTGCTCATAGGAAAAATAAGAAATAACTTGACCTCCTGGGAAGGAGGTCATGAAGTCGTTAAATTCATGTGAAATCCAAATTTCATTTCTACACACACACACATTCGATCTATATTGGGTTTTTGGCTCTTACATAATAAGACATGGTTTTCATGACAGGAGTAACATGGCAACAATTTCAGTGATAATTTCAGTTGGAATATAATAAGGAAATTGACTTTAGGGTTTTGCATAAGTTCTACAACTAGGCTGATGACCTGAAAATCGATGCTGGTTTTAGACAACAAATACCCTGTGGCTTTTTACCCTCCTTATTCCCTCTGTCCCCTCTGGATGACAGTCCCAAGAAGCAATCTCTTTTTTCCTAAATAGTCATTTTTAAAGAGAGTGATAGCAGTTGTTCCAAAGATTTAGAGCATCTTTTGATGTACAGACCTATATACATATATAAATTGGTTTCTGTGCCGACTGCATTTTTGTCTACTGATATAAAAAATTCCTAAAATGGTTCACTGAAACAGCAAACCACGTTTTCCTCTGGGTGTCTTCTCCCCCTTTCAGCCTCCTACAACTGCAAATTTACCATATTCAATAATAAGACAAAAATCCCCTCCGATGCTGTTCATTTTTAATGTGCTGGCAGATTAAATCTATTATTTTCAATAACTATGCAAACTTTTTGAGAGCAAGAGAAATGCATGCAGAAAAAAGTTTTCCCTGGGAAGGAGAAAAGTGGTTTGAGATTGGATGTTTTCCAGGTAAGTTAAGGCCCTTGGCAGAGGTGACAAAGAATACCTGTGTGCAAGCTGTGGTTTTGGTAGTTCTCAGAAGTATATCAGTAATCCAGCATTTAGATGTCATGTAGAGAATCAGAGATTTCATTTAGTTTTTCTTCTGAGTCTTGCAGAAGCAAGCTTTGTGTCAATCAGCCTCCTCCCTTTGGCCTCTCTCCCCAATAAGAGCAGTGTTTCAGAACCACACACCACCCCTATTAGTAATGCTTTGCCAGGAAAACAATAGAAAATGTCTCTCAGTTAGGAAGGAGATGAGGCTTTAAGAGCACACACATGGGGTGTGGTTTCACAGACCTCTGACTGTGTTATCATTTTATAGCCTGTCTGGATTTCAGGTCTTTGTTCCTATTGTACTTTATTAGATGCTTATATTTGGTTAATCATAGTCTCTAATTGTTCAACTTGCTACTTTTAGGAGCTTAAAAACCATTTGCACACAATGTGCTTGCTTGCATATGTGGATGATGCCAAGAAACGTTTTCAGAAAACAGGAATGGTAGCATTAGGTACACTCTGGTTCTCTCCCCTGAAATGTAAAGGCTTGCTTTCTTTTAAGAGATGTTGAGGCTAGTAAAATTGCAAAATGACTAAAGATTATTTGTATGAGGAAGTGTTCCTTTAAATGATGAGTTCCTTTCTTGCTGTTAAATATCTATACAAAGAATCATTATCTGCCTGAGGAAATCAAAAGGGGAGTGAGGACAGGGGAAGAGGCACAAACGTTAAAGTGTTCAGAGGCATTCCATTTTCAGATCAACCAGAAATGACTGTGGAAAATGAAATTATGTTGGCAGACAACTTTTTAACAGCATGCAAGACTCCCCACTCCTTGTAAGCTGGGGATCTCCTCAGCCTCGGCTGCCTGGTTCGATGGGAATTTTGCTTGCAACCTGGTCACTGGGACAAGGGAAACATAGCCAGACCATTCACTCTAGTTGTGCGGGATCACTTCAAACTGCTGTGCAGCCGAGGTGATGTCCTGTCCACAGAGCTGGGTGACTTACAAAAGTCTGTAAAACCCTCAGGACAGAAGATGCAAATGTGAGCAAAATAAGTGGGACTGGATACCTATTCCCTGAAATTTAAAAAAAAAAAAAGGAAAACATAATTTTTCCAGTTCATTAATTAAAATTGACATCGCAGGGTTTGCAGAGACCAAGAAAGGACTGTGCCATTTCACTACATTGCAAAACCTTTTCACTTGAGTAGACAAGTAAATCATGCAATTACTGGGACTCATTCAGCTCTTTAGTGAGAACACGGGCCTGCAACCTTGGGTGTAACATACATTGAAATTAGAAGAGTTGAACTGAAGATTATTTCTAAAATGTCACAACTGCTCCATGACACTGGATGATAGGTATATCCATTCATTATCACTGAGAACACCTGGGTGGTGCTCAGGAAATCAGATAGTGCCTTTTAAAATAATTATAAAAGAAACATAGATTAGCAAGCTGAAGGGAAAATAGACAATTATGAATCACGATGTTACTAATTTCAGTCTGTTTAGGGGCATCAGTTTCCAAGTCACAAGAGTGTAATAACTGACTGCCACTATCAGCAGCACCGAGGAGAGAGGGGGCTAAGTTTGAGTGCTTCTAAATGCAAATGTTTTCCTGAAGATGTGAAGGCAAGCATTAATTGTCCCTTTACAAAACTAAGATACTCCGTTGGTGGTGTTTTCGTGTGGGTCTCTGGCTGATCCTTCTCTCTGTTAGACACTGTCTTTGGAGAAGCAGGAGGAAGTGCTCTGGATTGGGATCAGGAGACCTCGTTCTGGTTTTGCCTCTGCTACTCATCAGGCGCGTGACCTTCAAGAAGCCTAGATCTTAATTTTTCTTGAGCGTGAAATGACGGGGCAATTTCTCAGGCTCCATCTTTGTTAAAATGTGTGCTGTCTGAAATTCATTGAACACTGGACGTTTTATCATAAGCACCATGGTAGGAGTGGGGGAGGGGAGCCTGGAAGAAGTCAAGCTATTCTATTTTTAACCTTCAAAGGAATTTAGTTGAGCAGATGCTACCCTGAACTAGTCAGAGTAGAAAAGAAATGATATGGCTTTTAAAGGGCACATCTAGCATATCTACTGGGGTAAAGTAATTCTGGCAATGCTTCAAAGGATATAACTTTTGATGGTAAAGTAGGTAGGCTATGGAATGAAATCGCATATGGCAGGCTGTCAAAGTCTCCTACACTTTCAGTACATTTATATAAGTGCAAATGGAGGCTGCTTAGATGGAGCAATTTCCTGCTAAGACTGCTTTCAGATTATCTGATATTATTTGACTAAATTATCTCTGTAGAAGCTGAGGACAACTTTTATGATCAAATATTTTGAAATTAGTTTTCCTCGTTGGCAGATTATCTGAAATATGAATTGCTCTCGTTCGAGCACTCAAAACTGAAAGGCTTTGGTAATAGCAATTATATAAAAACAAGGGTACTGAAGTGCTGTATATCATGCTGAAGGGGATATGTTTATAGGTCAGTGGTGTCAATAACTGTAGCTCTCCCAGATACCTCGTCGTTACCCTTTTATTCTGGGCTAATGCAAAGGACAGACTGACTTTCTTTTTAACAAGGGTATTTTATTCTTGAGGATACTGACTTTATATCACTCTGGATATTTAAACGTAGTCAATTCATATTTATTACATTTCCCAAATGTTTTATAGGATATCTAAGGATCTAAAACATACAAACACACTGAAAATGTATAGAATTCTAAACAGTGCTGAGATTGACTTGTTTGTTCCTGATGCCTTCTCTGCGAAATACTCCTGTAACTCTGTGGACCTTTGCTATTCATAGTTATGGCCTCACAATGAGCAACACTTATATCTAGCATTTATTAAGGCTTTACTTTGTGCCAAACAATGTTCTAAACACTTTACTGCCATGAGAGTTTATAACATTAAGCATTGTTAGGTATGATTACTATCCCCATTTTACAGATAAGAAAACTGAGGCTCAGAGAGGTTCAGTAGCTTGCCCAAGGTCATATGACTAGGAAGTGGCAGCCCTAGCATTTAAACCCATCCCTGTTTACTGCAAAGCATTTATTGCTAACAGTTACTGCCTCTGCAAAGTCTTAGGTAATCAACAAGTAGAATTATTCCAGGTTTATGGCTTAAGAGAAACAGAGACTGGGAGCAATTAAGCAGCCTTCTCAGAACCATAAAATATTGAGTTATTCTCACAATGCCAGTGTGAACTTTTGGAAACATCAGGAAAGTTACATAGATATATCTGAAAATTCTGATGTTTAACCTTATTATAAATAGTCCAAGATTCAATAGCAGAACCAATTAATCAGTAATGAGTCTAAACACATGATGCCCATGATATTTGTCATATATTTAATATGTATTCTTGCATGCCTGCATTCAGCCAAAACTAACCCATATGTGTCCAAAACTGTGCTAAAACCTGAGGCTATTAATAACTAAGGCATATTTCCTGCCCTCAAGAACCTAGTGTCTTCAAGATTCCATTGACAGGGCAACCAAGCTACAGTGACCTATACATTGTGGATCTCACATATTGTAATGGATAATGAATGTCAATATCAGAAAAAAGAAATACAATAAAGAAATGCACTACAAGCCACGGGAACAGAGAGTGTGGATGACTAACTCTGCCTGGAGATGTTTGCAAAGGATTTATGATGAAGTGACATTTATATCAGGCCTTGATGGGCCTTTTCCACATGGAAAAGGGAAGGGTGGTATTCCGGTCAAAGGGAGGCATATTTGCAAAGTTATTTCTTATGGCAAGAGATGAGTCTGGAAAGTTAAGCTGGGCCAAATTGGAAAGGGTGCTAGCAGAAGCTAAGGAAATTGGACTTTCTCTTTTAGCCCCTGTGGAGCCATAAAATGTTTTAAAAGGAAAAATGAAATAGTAGATCTGTGCTTCAGAAAAAAAAATTATGCTGGCAAAAAAGATTAAAAGATACATGGCATCTTCCAATTAAGAGATAGATCAACAACCTAGAGAAGAGATTAAAAAAAGAATTTCAGTAGGGCACATACCAGTGGAAATAAAGAGAAGGGGAAGGGGATGAACTTGAGAGGCCTTTTTCAGGTGAGATCAGTGCCTTGGTGACTTATCAAATGTGGTGGAAAGCAGGACGGAAGTGCATTTTTAAAACTTAGTTCCAATGTAGACATGTGACATTTGAGAAATGTGGGGGACGTCTGTTGAACAGACAGGTGTGAGAACTCACTCCAGAGAGGCTGAGGCCAAGGTTACAGGCTGGGAGCAGCCAGATTGTACCTGGACCCAGAGGCAATAGATGAGGCCACTGAGGGTCTTGATTTTACAGTTCAAGGAGGAGGGAGTGGGAACTGCTGAGAAGGCAGCTCTGAGAAGATCCCAGTTTGCCAGACAGGCATGAAGAGAAGGCAGCGGGAAGATGGAGCGCACGGGACCAGAAGGCGACCTGGAGAGTCTCCTCCGCCAGGAGCAGCAAGGAGGTGGTCCTTAGCAAAGTGAAAGAAGAGATTTTTTCAGAAATGATGTGATCAAGTGCCCCAAAGCTATAGTATTATGAGGAAAGAAAAAAGCCATTGTATCATCAGTTAGATTAGCCTCTCCTCTCAGCAGTATGAGGGGAAAGAAGGTGGGTATGGCAGGGGAAAGTGATTTGAAGGAGAGTCGATGTATCTCATTTTTAAGCTCAGATGTCTTTAACATTAGTTTGAGAAGTTTGGCATGTACAGAAAGATGCATGGTGTTAAAGATTTCTGAAAGTGATCACCCTTTGACCCAGGTCTCAGAAGGATATGCTTAGTTGCATGAAGGCCATGAACCTGAGAAATAAATAGGAATTGCTCTTGCTCTTCTGCTGGAGAGTGGTTGGGGAGTGGAATTTGGAGGTGGAGGTGGGGAAGGAGAGAAATGAGTTTTGAAGCAATTCATGGAATCTCTTAACTTGATCAAAGTGAGAACAGAAGGCCATGGAGTTACTTTTGCTGGGCTTATCAGCCTTGGTCCATCTGCACAGGGATGCACCTGACAGTGGTACAAAGTAATGGTGATGCCAGGTGGGAGGAAAGAGGAAAGCAGGAAGGATGGTCGCCGGCCGAGGCCAGGGTAGCTCCCTTTCTGCCAAGTCTGGTGGAGGTCCCATCCATGAATTGATTATCCACTCCACCAAGAATGTCAGAATCCAAAATTCAAGAACTGTATTCACTGCCCCCTCATTAACATCTGATACACTGTATAGAAAATGAAAAAAAGTGGAGAAAGTCCTTTCTGTATATATTTAACTTTGAAACCCCATCTTTGCTTCCTTTTCTGCCCCCCTTAAATCATATATAAGTGGCCCATGTGATGGGTGAGTTTGCAAATCTCTCTTAAAATTTGTAGGTTTACCAGTGGTCCTTAGTGTTCTTTCTGAATACTAAGTTTCCCACATTCTTTTTCTGCCCATCTATCTCCAGACAGTTAGTACATAATTGGTAAAAAGAATATTCATGTGGAGGTACAATGTCTGAGAACATTACAGTCCTTCAGCAAGTTCTTGGTAAAGGTAGTGATTTGTTTGTTTTGCTGTTTGGACTTTATTTTACAGTGCAAATGAAAAAAAGCCTCTGGGCTTTTAAAATCCATTTCTAATTGTTCTTTCTAGTGTCAGATAATAAAAGAGAAAACTGTTTAGTAATTATAACTGGACATCCCTACTATAGTGATGATTTGGTGCATGTCAACATAAGTGATACAGAAAATATGAATTCAAGATCTTGAGAATGTGTCTCAATATTGCTTTTCATTTCTTGAGAAAGAATAGAAGGAAGGAATTAGGGAAAGAGAGTAGAGAGAGAGAAGAAGCTGAGAATAAGTGTGCTGTTTTTGGTCTCTCCCCCTCCCCCTGACCTCAACCCTTGAGTTGCTGAGTATAAACCTGTGGCAAACTGGCATTTTACAAATATTTAAATGGAATGTGTAAAGTAAGCCATGATATATGCCTGCTTGCAAAAGGGGGCCTATTAAATGAAACAAATGTCACCGTGTCTGTTTCCAGCTGAGGTTATAATGTGTGGGACAGCCGTGAGAGCCAGATTCGCCTTGCATTCAGCGTCATAAACCACACAGTTTATAGTGCCATATGAATTTGTAGAGCTGATTGTTTTATTATATTTGAGTGTAAATTTTCTATCCCTTTCAGTTCCACCACCATTCTCAGAGAATACAGGTTTTGTGCTGATACGATGTTTCCTAGCTCTAGGCAGGGCCTACCCCTACTACTGACTGTAATTTACTTTTTGGTGTCTGTCGCCTAGAGCTTGCCTTCTGACTAGCTTGTTGAATGATGTGCTAATCCATTATATTTTTCAGACAAGTGTATCGACCAGTATAAACAGACTGGAGGGCACAAACCTAAATGAAAGCTATACTTCCTTGAATCATTTAAAAATCTCCTGCTTGGTGGCAGTGCAAAATAACTTGGCTCTGTACATTAAGTAAAGGAGAGAGAGATCTCAATAAATAAAACAAAAAATTGAAATATCCCTGCCTGCAGGAGCTTAGACCAGGTTTCAAATGTTCACCTTCATCACCTCTATTTTTTTAACATCATAATTAGAAAGGGCCACTTTAAAATGGCCTCTGCTAATACAAATGTAGAGTGAAACACAGCACTTAGCATCTCCTGCCATTGGTGAGGCATCCTTACCCAATCCCTGGTGTTTTTCACTTGAAATTACGTGCATTACTATACCATGTTTATACAAATAAAGAGCAGAAAGCAGGCACTCAGGAATTTCAGCAGAAAAAGTAAGCCTTAACTTGGATTCTTCTGAGTTTTTCCCACTGTAAGAGACATGTACAACAAAATGGGTTAGGGGAAATAAGTTTCAAATTAATCTTCCCTAAAAAAGGAAGTGTCAGCTGAACCTAAGCTCTTCAGTTTGCAAGACCAAAGGCATGCTGTAGGTTTCCTCTTCACCATGTGAGTAAAGATACTTTTGGGCAGTACATTCAAATTTAGCCTGGTACACGCAACATTCTGGAAATGGTGATCTTCATCTAAAATCACAGCATGACCAAAGGGCAGCAATTACCTGATGACAAACGGGCACAGTTTTATTTTCAGCACCTTTGTTACTTTTACAAATGGTTGGACTAAGAATTATATCTCTTCAGATTTCCAATATAAAAAACATAAACACATTTTTTCCAAATCTCTTGTTCTGATACTGAGGTTTGTGATGGACAGTGTGTATTTTTCACATTTGCTTTGTCCTTTGTGGCTGTATGCAGACCACCATAGACAACTTCAGTCTGTGGGAAGATAAGGAGCTTTCAGAACACAGGCCTGTACTTCACGGTAATCTTGTAAAGCTCAGACTGAGGATTCTGTTTCCACTTGACAGTTACAGAAACTGAAATTGCAAGTATGGAATGGCTGAAGGCACAGAGCTAGACCAGCACGCTACTCCGTGGCTCCATCTCTTACCTCGCACATCCTTTCCGGACAGAGATGCTAACTGATGCCGAGACCTGTTTCTCCCGCTAGGGAGGGAAGGGCTGGACTCAGAATGACCTGATGTTCTCTTTCCTTTAAGCTGCCTTTCTACCAACAACTGAGCCCGCAAATAGCTCTACTCCTTTTTAGGGGTAAAGGAAATTAAAACCAGGTCAAATAAGAATGCTTGTGGAGATCCTAAGGCATAGTGCTTGGGACAGCTTAAAGTTCCAAGCCTGCACATGCACAGACCTGTACAAGGCTAATCGGTGAATAAATCACCCCCACAACAGCGAAGGCAAAGAAAAGGACCCTTTGTGGCCACACACAACCCTCTCTGATCTCTGGTGCCATGTCTCTCAACTTTGTGCCAATTTTAAACATACCACATGGAGTTTGAAATTTACTTCTGGGCCTTAAACAGCCTGTTGGGTCAGCAGGTTCTTTCTAAAAGAAATTACTGCCCACAGCTCTCTCTGCTATTTTAAGAGTTCTGAACATGCTCTTCCTTTGCCTCCTTCCTTGGTCCTTCCCAAGTCAGGCGACCCCTGGTGCCCTCTGCTCACTCAGGGGTCTGGCCTATGGGACTACTCACCTCTCCTGCATTTATCATGGGCACAAAATAAGTATTTATTGACTGGCTGACTGGCTGAATATCCTCCAATTTCCATAGAGTATTTTGCTCATATTTTATAGTCCTTCAATCAAGGGTTTTCTGATGGAACAACCAATTCTAAACTTTGTCTCAATAGTGCATTTTAGTGGACCAAGGAGAGGAATGACTAGGATCATTTGTAGTTGAGGAAGACTGGTTTTACTTGCCCAACCTATACACCATCTAATGAAACTAGAGGGAAAAAAAAATAGTATTATCTTTTCTCACAGAATAACACATTAAAATAATGAAAGGATTTCAAACATTAATAGCATCTATGCAGTAGGAGGTGGCAATGAACTTACAGTTATTAAGAGACTATGTGCCAGGATCAATGTTAGCATTTATATTAACGACAGCAAGTTATACCTATTTGAGCAAATGCTGTGCCATAAACTATACTAAACCCTTCATACATTTTTCTGTTAACACTTACAGAAACCTTATGAGGTAGATTCTATAAACAGTCGTTTCTGAGGTAGATTCCGTCATCCCCATTTTATCCAGAGTAACCACTACTACCTAGAAAGAGAGTTCTAACCTCTCTAATGCAAATGTGAAGGTATTTGGGCAGGCTTTATGGGGAAAAGGTTTCCTAGGGCATGTCTCAAATGTAGGCCCTCTTTTTCACACATCTCAACATGAATAAATACATACAGAAAAAAACCTCTTTGGGGTCCAAATAATATAATTTTATTAACAGAGAAGCATCATATCTCACTGGATGATTTGGGCTGGGCAATTGAATGATCTACAGGATCTCAGTATGTGACTTGACAGATTTCATATCTCTGTTCCTTGGTATTTTCACCTGTAAAATAAGAATAATTATTCAGGCTCTCTATATATTATAATGAGAGATGATGAAGATTGATGAAATATGAGTGCATAGAATGAAGGACTCAGAATAAATGTACTCCTGAGTTCATAGACATGCTATTACTAGTAATAGAATTGTCCTACTCAGAAATAGTTTCCCTATTCAGTTGTGCATTTAATTATGAGCCATCTTTTATCCCTTGTTCAAACAATATGCATTAGACATCTAGTCAGTAATACCATCGGGAATAAAAAAGTGAAGAAAGCCTCAATCTAGAAGTATCCAAAGTAAATAATGTAATGAAGTATTTTCCTTGAATTTTTTGGAACTTGCCAAAGTTGGAAGTAAAGCTCTTGTTGTGACTACATGAAGCCAAACATCAAGGAAAAACTGGAAAAGTTCAAGCAGTAATACAGATGTTTCAAAACATCTGGATGTTTGATATCCTGTAGATTTACCGTATGGGTCTCCTATGAAGTTCTTTAGGCTTATTTCAGGTTTTCACAATTAACTTGAAGCTATATTTTTGTGCTTTGTAGACCAACCATTTTACTCAAATCCTTGTGTCGACCACAAAATACCAAACCTTTTGTACTTGACAGTCTTAAAGCTACAGTCACAATGTTTATAAATGTACTTGCTAAGATTAGTAGTCTTTTTACGTATTTTAAATGTTTTAAGATTTGACTATTGGATAAACAAGGTAAACACTAAAGGGGCTTATACATAAGATAATTAGGGGTCACAGAAGCCAGACTCCTGGATGGAAATTTCAGAGCAACCAATTCCCTCCTTTAATTCACTGGGCAGAAGAAAAAGGCTGCCAAAGGTATGTCTTGTAAAAGCTGGTATCTCAGATACGTTAGATTTTTAAAAAATCATTTTTTTCTGTGGACTTAATCCTATGCTTAATAATTTCCTTCTAAGATGACTCCAGGGCAGAAAAGGGAAAACTAAATAATTATATGGGAACTGAATGAGGCCAGATGGCAGATGTATTTGAAAGGCCTACCGGTGACCTGTGGGCTTTAAATGTGGAGAGCCTTTTGCTTGCGCCCACCCCAGCCTGCAGACTTCCAGCCAGGGCCGTTTACCCTCAGCCCCCCGAGGCAGTACAGAACCAGGTGTGGCTGCCTGCTGCCTCATTTCTTTACAACTGAGGAAATCATCTTTATGACTATAAAACAAAATGGCTCAGCCAACTCTAAGTTTTCTTAGGAAAAAAAATCTCGTTTTTATTCATATCTGTGGGAAGTTTCAGTTCTGGCCCAGAATGACTTTGCTTTGCTCATTTTATTGGTTTTATTTTTCCCCCAAAATGGCTCACATTGTTTTAATTACTCTCCATCAATACTTGGGAGAGCTGGTTTTAAAGAAGCTGTCCATTCCCTCCCGTTGCCAAACATGTTAATCCATTTATGCTTCTAAACCCAAGTACTCATCCACACATCAAAATATGTGAACCTTAGCAAGACAAAAGCTGTCCAAACCTGATTTTGTTTCTACACAGATGGCTATAAACATGACACCAGGATATTAGTCTTGACTTTTCTTGACAGACCTGAAAATTGGCCATGCAGAACTGTTTAAAATTGGTAGGAAAAACTTACCCTGAAGTTTACTGTTGATGAACACAAGAGAAAGCACATAATTAATGGAAATGCATGTCAAAATAAAGAAAAATGTGTTATCCCCTTCACTTCTGAGTCCTAGCCAAAGGTGTTGACTACTGCTCATATTTCAGAGCAAAAAGGAGACCACAGTCATCTTAGTGAAGCAAAAATGTGTGCTATAGTTTACATGTGCAGTAGTTCATTTATACCCAGACAAGTCCTTCAATTAAAATTACACTTTTTAATTACAAAAGTATCACACAACAAAAATTCAGACAGTATAACAAAAAGATGAGAAAATATCCCATCCATTCAGAGAAATATATTGTAAACGTTTTGGTGTGTATCTTCTCAGATTGGTCTCTTGGGTATATGTACATATGTTTGTTTTGTATTTGTTACTGCTTTGTAACATTTTTTAAAATTTAAAATATGGACTTTTGTCAGTGTTATTAAATAACACAAAGTATTTTTCATGATTACATGGCATTTCTTTCTATAGATGTGACATTATTTAATCAGGCTTTTATCATTGAACATTAGGTCATTTCTAGTTTTGTACTACTGCAAACTATTTTGTTAAATGTCTTCATAGCAAAAATTTTATGTGTGTGCCCATTATTATCTTCTCTGGATAAATTTCAAGAAATTGAGTCAAAAGGGCCACATATATCTTAAGAGATTTTCATACATTTAGCCCAGTTGACCTCAAGAAAGATGGTGCTAATTGACTTTCTCACAGCACTGTATTAGATTGTCCATTTCCTCATACCCTTGCCAGTACTGAATTTTACCTTTCTTAAAAATAATAATAAAATTAAGGAGAGATAGCATTTTCTGGTTCTACAAGAACTTATCATAATGCCTGCTCTAAATCTGAACAAGGATGATACCCAAAAAGTTCCGTAGCTCTTACTGAAAAACACCTGCCAGGGAGATGATGCATTAGAGGCATTGCCGCTTTTCTTTTCTGTTGGAGTAGCATTTGCACAGGACTCTGCTGCGTTCCTCAAGTCCCTGCAACATAAATAGTGTTATCCCATGGTTATTTTCTGATTTCTATGATATTCTCTGTGCTTCCAGTTTGGATTTATGTTCACCCTGGAAAGGATAGAGCAACAATAAATATGCACTATTTAAACAGCTGTTTTACTCTAGCCTATCACTTTCTGAAATCACTGAGTTTCTTTTTCATGCATTTGTCTATTTCTGTGTAGTGCCTTTTAAATTTTCTAGATTCTCCTCAGAAAGAAATGCAAAATTCACAGTGAACAGTAAGATAATGTTTCACCTGACAGAGAAATGAAGCAGGCTTTATTTTGAAATAAATACATATAGATACTGTTCCTATAACTAATGAGGAAATCCCTGTCTTATATAGAACTTTTTAAAAATTGTTTTGTAGAAAAGTACATAGAGAGCCAAAAAAAAAAACACTTGAAGTAATGAAGGCATTTAAATGGACTAATTGATTTTCGCTTAAAATTAAATGCATTTCTTTACCTCACAGCTTCCCTTGGTGCTAGATATTGAAAGATTTTGCTGTTTTATTAATACTCAGGGATATACTGTGCCCTACCAATGTCTGCATTATTATTGAAGTGCATCAAAAGATTCCTGCTCTGAACCCCAGGCAGGTTCTAAGCACTACAGAAAACCCTAGTCTTCTCTTACCTCACTTCTTTATGTGATCCGGTAGGATGAAAACGAGCAGTGGTTCTCTAGATCCAGGCTACTATTAGGGGTTGGAAGGTTCTAGGTTCTAAAGTTGTGTAGTTGTAAGGGGTCATCTTCAGTTTTGTTTAAAAACAGAGAAAGAACAAGTTAAAGAACGCCTTGTGTGGCCAGTGGAAGACCAAGCATTCACTCAAAGGAACCTGCCCTTTCCTGGGTTGCAGTCGTATCTACAGTGTATCTGGTTTTGGGCAACAAACAGTTGCTGCCTGAGAATGAGAAGGCAAGGGAATGCTCTGCCATGTCTCAAAATGGGGAGTGAAATATGAGTGACTATGAAAATGTCCCTTGGCATATGTAAGTATTCATGCTTAGTGGTATTTTAATAAAGATATGAAATAAAGATAAGATAAAGATTTTAGGAGACTATAGCTCTGTAATCAAGTAAGGAAAGGGGAAGATGTCAAATAGCATTTTGAAAAACTAAATAATAGCAATTTAAGAAGAGTAGTACATTAAAGTTGAGGAAATTATACTTATTCCAGACAGCTGTGCCATAGTTAAGAATAAGAATAGTTATAAACACATGGAAAGTTAACCCTCTTCATAGTCCAAGTGCTCTTAACTTTGGGTCCGTGGACCAACATGGAGTATGTAGATAGAATTTAGAGTTGATGAATTTGGTTGGGGAAAAAATCACAACTTTTAATTTCACTAATCTTGAACTGAAATTTAGCATTTCTTTCTGATATGAATGTAGACTGCAAACCATGGTAATATTAGTACTACTTGTATTTTTCACCAGTAGAAATTGTGTATATTTTCATATATTACTGTTCTTGTAGATACCGGAATATCACTACTTCAAAAATTTTAGTCATTAAAACCAACACTGGGTGCTGTTATTTAGCATATTTTTAAAATGTATTAAAAAATATATTACTATATTGTATGTTTGGAGGGTTATTTAAAAATATCTTTTGATAACAGAATTTCAATATAATCAGTTCCCTTTATAGTCCTAACATTCTATGCATTTAAAGACATTATAAGAAAAAAATGTATGTGGACTTCACCAGCCTGCCCAAAGGGTCCACAGCAGAAAAAAGGTCATGAGCCCTAATCATAAGATGGAGTATATAAAAATAGACCATTGGCGATGAGTGAGCTACAGAGAGCTACTTTCACATTTTAAGATGTTCAGAATCTGTTTTAAACTCATAGGTTGGTCATTTAAAAGAATTCAGGGCATGGGCACTTTAATTCCACTATTTTGATATTTAATTATGATTTCTAAGGAAGGAGACTGATAGGTCAAGGACTAATGTAAGGAAATGTGTAATTCCCAGATGTAAGGAAAAAGTGCTGAGGCACTGAGTCCTAAAGAAACTTCCAGCAAACAAGAAAATATTTTGGTAGAATAACTTGTCCTCATAATACCCAGAGACTTTAGAGCTTCATGAAACATAGCTATATTGAGGGCCAGTTCAAATAAAAAACCTTTTGTAAATAATTTGACAGTACTATTTGAGAACCTCCTATATAATCAGAATAGTTTTAGAACCCAGCCTTGACCTTGGGAATTTATAGTCTCTTTAGAAAAAATGAACAATCACTGAAGACATTTATGATTACCTGTAAACATGAACAAATAAATAGGGTATTACCTGAGTATGTGGCTAAAGACTTGGTTAGCCTTGGGTTGATATAACTTGGGGGCCAGAGTAGGTGAGTATAGAGATGTGAAATGGTAGATGGCTCTATAAAGGCATCCCAGATGTAAGGAAAAAGTGCTGAGGCACTGAGCTAAAGAAGAAGAAGAGCAAGTTGATGTTTCAGTTACTAGACACAAGATTTGGAAGAAGAGGCAGACAGATTCAGAAGGGGGAAAGGGTTCAACACTAGGCAAAAAAGTGATTTGTTTTAGTCTAGGTAACATGCTGGAGGCAGGTTGTTAAAACGACTGGATATAGGATGAAAGGAAGGAAAGAAACTGTCATAGAAGAGACCAGAATAGACTTTCTAGTCTAGAAAGACACATAAGCTGGTGAGGGAGCCTGCCAGAACAGGGTGGTCACTGCAAAACTCAAAAGAAGCAGAGGTGAGGGTAGGGTAAGGGTTGGCAGCAAGTGAGGTGTGAAGAGGAGAAGGTGAAAGGAGCAAAAGGAAAAGGCTGGAATTTCAGAAACGTAGGACGGCACCCTGGTGAATGCACATGCCCGGCCCCAGGCTTCTCCCCGCTAAGGGACTCAAGTCACATGTCTGTGCTTCATTTGCCCACTGGCCAAGTGGGGCACATACACAAAGTAAAGTAGCATCTCAAGGATCTTGATCCTTTGGATTGAAATAAGCTTATCGTCTTTTATAAATTTTGTAATTCCTAGGAGGCTGAAAACAAAAACCTATCTTGTGAGTGAAAAGCAAAAACAAAACCAGAAATACACTGCTCTTGTAGGAATCTTAGACTGTGTAATGCTAATCCATTATCAGGACTAATGTCATTGTTTCAAAGGGTTTACCTACTCACAGTTTCTTTTACTTTTCTACCGAGAATCATGCTGGCACTTAATGCTTTTTAGATACAGCATGAAAGTCTCACAAGGTGGACTTTGAAAATCTGGCAGAAATTCCAGCAAGCCCCTGCAAACACCAGTGGCTTAAAAATCTCATTACCTCTTTGGATTCTCTTATCATACCTTTTTATTTTAATTTTCTGATTCTATTTTCGGTTATAAATAAACAATGAAGGACCATATCCTGATATCTGTGATTATCAGAAATATTAAATGGTGATCGGTTTTCCTGGTGTCATTTAGAATCAGAGGGTGAACAGTTATGAGGCACTAGTGGGGAATCTCAGGAGTGTTTATTGAGGGACAATCACAAAATGCCTTATAAACTAGGCCTCCAGTGCTTTATTTTCTCTTCTTTGGGGGTAGGAAAATGAGACGTCTTGGTTTGTTCTCTTACAATATGTTTTATTTTAAGAAAACCAAATAAAAACAATCTTCACTTTCAAAGCAATCAGATCTACCAGTTGTTGGCCCACATGATAGTTCTCCACTTCCCAAAAAGAGTCACTGGAGTCCCCCATCTACAGTGAATTCTGTACTGTTTTTAAAAGATGAACTGATTACCCAGATTTATTTGCAAAATAAATTTTATGAACAGATACTTTTTTGATTAAATAAATGTGTAACAGGCAATCAAGAGGAGAAAATTGGAATATGTAACTATAAAAGATACTGTTGAATAATTAAATCACAGCAAAAGTGATGTTTTCAAGGTATAGTAATAATATAAATTTGTAATTACTCCCTAGTCTTCTGTTTTATTTGGAAATGACATGCATTGAATGTCTGGTGTTACAGAAGTCTCTAGGAGGGAGGTATAATGAAATTCTCTTAAACTGAGAAACAAGGTTTTATTTCCATTTGTAAAAGATAAGGATAGAAAGGGAGGAAATTGTTGCTTTTAGATGAAAGAATCCTTCTCTTAAGGGGAGGAAAGTTCAAAATGAAAATGTATTTCTAAAAAGTTATATATTAATTCAATTTTATTAAGTTGTGTTTCCTTTTAAATACTTTTGTAATCGTGTCTTTAGTGGAACATAGAATGAATCCTTTTGGAAAATTAAGAATTATTTTGTAATGGTAACATATTTTCTAAAGTATATTCTTTGTAGTTTGGAAATTGTCATTTTCTTTAAGCAGTACTTGCCAGTGAGTAAGTCAGGTAACAAGTATACATATGTTTGGACTTTATTTGGACTCACTATGGCATTGACTTTATGATAAAGAGGCCATGGTGCTACATCATACGGCTTTCAAATCTGTACTCGAAGGAGTATTGGGAGACTCCAGAGAAATACTACTAAAGCATCCAGGAGAATGATTTGGAGGAGCACCAAGATCACTGAGGGGCTCGAGGATGAGGGGGCGCAGTGCAGAGGTCAGTGACAATCCCAGGACTCAAGCCCCCAAACAAGGAGCCTATTTTGTAGCTGAGTGCCTCATTCTCTTCTTTTCTACCCCCTCTTAGTTTCATCCTTCTTTTATCTTATTTTCCCCACTGTGTTCCCCCAGATATATTAATTCACATGGTTTCAATTTGAAAACCACTTCTGTGCCCTTTATTTTCCTCAAAAATACCTTTAGTCTAGTGTTGATTGATCCGATTGCTATGCATCCATATTTAGTTTTGTCCACAAATTAAATCCCTATATAATGTAGATTGATGTATTTGATGGCAGTCAAATGTCATATTTAAAATGATAGATACTGGAACCAGCTGCCTAGATTCAAGGCCCAGTTCTCAAATTTAATAACTGAGTCACCTTGAGAGGTTATATACTCTACATGCTTCAGTTTCCTCATCTGTAAAATGGGAAGTATGGTGGACTTTACTCCATAGAACTGCTATACTGATTACCTGAGAGCCTTGGCACAGTGCCTGACACTTAAATTATCATCCCATCAAAGCAACTTCTCAGTCCTTTGGGAACACATCACTAAGCACATTCTTTAAAATTGTGATTTCGGTGTGAACCTGCAGCATATCTTCTCTCCTAAAAACAGTTTTGAAGAAGCTAATTTTAGGACTTCCATTTGTATTTGGGTCTCTTTAATCCCAACTGGTTAAAGAGTTCCCCAAATGATAAGCTCCCCAAAAACATAAATCCTGCCACTTCAACAGCTAAAGCCGTGCTGGTTGCCTTAAGGAACTCTGACTGCAGAACCTCCAGTGAATCCAGTGTATAGAAGAACTAGTCATCTTGGGCACAAATGTTTGATAAATCCAGTTACCACCCACATGATCTCCCAGCTACCAGAGAAATTTCATTACTCTGCTTACAAATGATTTGTCTTAGTTGAGTGTGTTCCCTGAAATTAAGGTTTTTCCCCATCATGTAATTAGTGTTTTAAAAATAAAGCCAGATTTTTTTTTATGGTTTGGGGAATGTGAAAATATAAGGCATGCTTTTCTAATTATGAAACTGCTGTCAAACGGGTCTATAAAACAGATGCACTTTGCAAATTAGAGGTTGAATCCAAGGTTCCTGTGGCTCTAAAATGACTCCTCCTTTGGCCGCCACTGTAGCCTGTGCGGCTGAAAGCAGGTGTGATGTGAACATATCATCTCCAAGACCAAAGTTCCCTCCGTGATCATCCCAGATGCGAGCAGGTCCAAATATCCTTTGGCAATCACACTCCATGTTGCCACCACCTGCTCACAAAGAATCTGCAGAAATTGAACTATGGATACTTGCTCTTTCAAGGCTCCCACCGACCCAAGACCCAAGCCCCCATGACATAAGGACTTTGTTTAATTTCTCAACCTGTCAGGTGGTTCATCTTGGGGACTCTTACTGGTCGCTTTCCTTTTTTGCTACTTAATTCCTTCTGCTAATAACAGCTTATAGGTTTTCTGAAAGCTGTGAGAGACTCTTTTCCTACATCGGTATTATCATAACTAGATTTTTTGATGATTAAGCATGCAGTGTGAACCAGGGTAGCTGAGGAAACACTGCCTTCTTCCTTATATTCAGACTGGCTCTCCTGTTAATAAGAACTACTATTAGATCTTGTTCAAACCTCTAGTCTATTATAAAGAAATATAGTTTGCTTTTGTAGTCATTCTCCCCAAAATATGTCCCTAAAAGCAAATATATTGAAATGTCTTTCAATTTCTTTTTGAGTTTTAGTGTCAGGTTTATTTAAAAGAAATTTTCTAGTTTATTTTTTCCTCCACACTTCTGTTTTACAGTACACAGAAGCAATTTAATGACTTTTTTTGGTTGGAGGATAATATCTATCTCCTAATAAGTAGAGTCACTTGGAGGAGGATCATCTCCCTGGCCATGAAAGATGGGTGGGGGAATTAAATTATATTTGTAGCTAAATAGTTCTTATGAAAATGAAGGACAATCAATACAAGAAGCTAGTACAGCCAGAAAATGGTAAAAAGCACCTCCTTCAGATAGCAATCTTCAAATCTTTCAACCTAACTGCTGATTTCCATGCCAGTCAAGCAGGATGAGGTTCTTTGGTTGCGTCTGCACATACCCTGGAAACTTGCCTAAAATTACTCATGGTTCAGTGAGTGGCCTTGATTACAATTTAAGTGTCCTCAGATCAGGCCAGGGACCTCGAGTCCAAGCATTGCTTCATATGCATTGACAGTCCTTGACCCCACATCCAATCTCTCCTGCCTGCCATCAGCTCCTATAAAGTTGTTTTCTTTTTAATCACACTTAAAAAGAAGATATGAACTCTATTTCAGATAAAATTATAGAACCTTGACCTCTTGGCCATGGTGTGATTATTTGGCCACAGTATAGATGCTAATTACTAAAACCCAACTGATTAGAAAATACTGGTCTCTAAGGATGGAAGTCATCCTATTTTACCTTCAAGAGTGATCTTAATTGCAGAAACTAGTGCTTTATTTTGTTAAGGAAGTTTTGCCCTGGACTGTTCTGTGGGCCTGTAGATGAAAAATTTATCACTAAATTTATAGAAGCAAGGAATGTTTTCCACTAGAGAAAAAGAAATTTTGGCAGATGTAGGGGTTCAGGAAAGAATCAGCCAGTTGAGAAGGCCATAAATGCAGTGATAGAATCCTAGTGTGCTGAGATTTAGGACATACCCCAAGAAGTAACGTGAAGAGGTGCAGGTTTTTCCATGTCCATTTTTTGAGATGTCTCTGGGAAAAAAAGTGCAGATTATTTTTGAAGTAAGTTCAGAGGCTCATAAAAAAATCATGAACAGAAAATTCCCCAATAATGTATTATTTGCTATGTGCAAAAGGCATATGACATATGAACCACTTGCTCTTGATATCCTAGTGGTCAGAGTAAGACATACAGAAGTGACTGGGTGACGCCGGTAGAGAAGGCTGTTAAAGCAGTCAGGACCGTGACCACGTTTGGTGACTTAGGAGGGCCACTTTTATTTATGAATACTCCAGGACTGGCATTTTGCCTAAATAAAACAATAATGAATTCGTTGTAACGATACGGACACGAAGCCGCAGTTACCCAGAAGTGAGGAGCAGAGCCATCCCTCTACACCGAGTCCCCAGCTGTGGGTGTGGGGTGGGGAGGGGAGAAGTCATGGACGCTTCCACCGGCACACCCTCACTGTGTGCAGCCATCCTCCCCAGTCTTCTCGGGATCCGGGAGGCTTAGGGTGGGCTCACAAATGGCATCCCCATCCATTCACTGCTTTCACTCATTCATTTATATTGACTCCAAAAATACTGAACACTCCCCTTGGCCAGGCACTGTACTAGCCCTGGAGATGCAGCAATGTGAACAGTAAGGCTTCTGACTTCACAGTCCTCAGGTCTTTGGTGACACCGGCTTCTCTGCTAGGGAGGGAAAAGCATGGGCAGAAACTCCACCTTGAGCAGATCTATGCCTTTCTGCCACCCTTGGGAGAAGTGTGCATCAGCAACCTGGTGACTAAGTTTCCTTGATAACTCTTGTTCAGCATGGCCTCAGCTTCCTGAGCATCTCCTTCACCTTCCCCCTTATTTTAAGGGCAGCTCTCCTCATTTTAATAGGAACTTGTCAACCCTGTCATCTGTCTTTTGTTGCATGGGACTATAGGGCCAGTTTTACCTGTTACTCCCTCACTGTCACCCCACCCTGCTCTACTTTGTGCTTGTAGGTGGCTTTAAGAAAAAATTGGCTTCTGATTTTCATCACAACTGCATGACATGCATGCCTAAAAACATTTACACTAATCTCTCCTCTGCTGCTTAGACTTGAAAGTGGAAGGCTGAGTTCTCATTTAAGGAGAGAATGTTTGACTTGGGAAGAACAAGATTCTGGCAGGATGTGGGTGTTCAGTACTCTGCAGCCATCTACTGAGGCCACCGACTACAGACCCACTGCCACTGTGAGTGAGAGCAAAGCAGGATGTCTGAAAGGTGCCTTAGGCTGTGGTGTTCCAAGCCTTTCTATGTCTTACCAGTCTACTATTTGATTCTCACAGCCTAATTGCACTGATAGAAACCATTTGTAGAAAGTACTTCATCTACCATGTCTAATTAGGTATGTCCCCCAAACTTGAACTTTGTGTCACTGCAGTTTACCTAAGCACAGTCAAAGCTCTCATTCTCAGCTCATTATCCTCACAGTTTCTTCTCCAGGGAAAATGTACAACATACCCTTTAGCCTGGAAATAATGTGACTGCCCAGTGGGAGGAAATGCACAAATAGAAAAAGAGCACTGCCGGGACTGGCCCTGTTGCTTGAGGTGTATGTGTACATTACGGGAATGCCATGTATCTTGAGACTATCTTATTTTCCAAATATTCTTACCAGTTACAGTGTCTCTCATTTGTCTTCACAAGATAGCTGTGAGGTAGATGGAGTTGATGTTACACTAGTTTCACATAGAGAGGAAAGTGGTAGCTTGCTCACTATCCTCTGGGAAATCAGAAATTATGAATAGTTTTTAATGACATTAATATACTGAGTTCTCCTCATATCTCATATGGAGTAGATCTGTGGCATTCTTTTGGGGTGGGTGGCCTAGACCACTGACCTCTATGAAAATTATTTTATTTTTCCCCCAAAACAAAGGGAAATCAACTTTATCACATTGACAGGTATAGTTATCCATCAAATAGCTACTTATAAGACTATTGAAAGTTGCTGGATCCAGGTGGCTTAGGGAACATGAAGAAGTTTAAAATGTGGCCCCTGTATTTGAGAGCTTAAAATTTTGATGGAAGAAACAAGACATGACAAATTAAAATTTAAGAGGTGATACAAAGGCATGTGATTGGGTTCTGGAAGAGTCAGTCCTGCAGTTCAGAGGAAGGAAAGAAGGCAGTGGAGAGAAAGAGAGGGAATTTGGCCAGGCTATGGCAAATGAATAAAATGAAAATCAGCTGGTAGAAAGGCATCCAGGTGGGAACAACTGTGTGAGCAAATTTTGGAGATGGGGATGGACGAGGTATCCTGGGGAACAGCAATTAGATGAAATACAAAGAAGAAATCACATAGAGATGAGGTAGGAAATCCTTTCAAGAAGGTGAACTAGGGAGCCTTAAATGCCGGGGGACCTGTTTTCATGGGGATATAATAATCCTTTAAGGTTGTTTTGAATAAGAGAATGAGACAGAGTTGCTAGTTGGGGCCAAACTGACCATAGTCTCTGAAACCTCCATGTTTTACAAATATTAGAACTTCTGCCTCAAATCTCATTTTCTCACTTTTTCTAGCAAATCCCAATGGATTCTTCAAAAACTAACTCAGCCCTGTGAAAACTTGCAGACTTACATAGGGAAAGGTCACTCTTCCCTCATCTTCATTCCCACAATGCTCCAGATACAGGTCCTAGAAGGTAAAGCCTGTGGTGACTCCCTCTTTGCATTCCCCATTTACAGCAGTGGGCATGCCACATGGGTGGATCTTGTCCCTAGACTTGGGCACCACTGAGAGCAAATTAAACACCACCGCCTACTGTTTACTGTTTGCTCTCTACCAGGCCCCATCCTAGAAGCTTTACATACATTAACATATCATCTCCAGTCCTCTCAACCATTCATCAAGGAACACGTTAAGTCCCTATTGGAGCTGAACAAGTTAAGATTTGCCCAAAGCCACATACTACTAAGTTGCAGTGATGTTGGCCCCCAAAGCCCATTCTCTTTGCATCTACTCACTATTTTCTATCTTTTAAAGGCTTACAGCACTTATCACAGTGCATGATACATGACAAATGCTCAGCACAGGTTTTTGAAAGAAAGAAGAGGCATCAGGCAATATTACCAATGGGTAGAAAAGGTACAGCCCAAAGATCTTTATAGTAGGATGGGAACAGCTCACGGTTGCCGCCCAGCGCTGCACATTGCCAGGATCCCACAGATGCCCGCAGCCCAGGAGTCCATCCTTCTGCAGCAGTCCAGGGCCGGCCGGAGTCCCCACAAGCCTGGGTTTTAGCTTCCTCTTCAGGACAATGAGGAAATTGGACTAGATGATTTCTAAAGTTTCTTCTACCTTTTGTATTCTAAGACCTGAGAAATTAGCATCTTTAAATGAATTCATATTAAAAGACAACGCCCAGTCATTCTTACTTTCACCCTTCCTGAGAGTTTTTGCAGCTTAAAAGGGACCCTGATCAATGGAGGCGACTGTTTGGCAGAATCTGTAGCAGCATGTCTGCGGGCAAAGATTCTGCGGCCAAAGGTGCTGGCTGGCGTGCCGGTAGGTCCATGAGCCTCCCAAAGCTGACTCCGAGGCCCTAACTGTTTGTCACATTCTGCAAGTTCCTCCCCTTTAACACGCTTTATACTACATTATAATGATTTATTTTCATGTGCGTTTTGCTCATTAGTCTAGGGTATCTTCAGTGGCAAGATTCTGTCTTACCTCTGAATGCTGCTCCTGGGGCACCTAGTCAGAATTAAAATGAACTTTGGTTGAATAAATGGATCTGTTTTATACTCTCAAACAAATCTTTTTTAAAACAGGCCCTTAGGATCACCTTCTCCCACCCCCCATTGATAACTCTCATGTTCTCCAACAAAGATGCCTGTGCCTTTCCCATGACCCTTGGCATCTCTCCTCTGGTCCCTCCGTGCAGCCGTCCTGCCGCTTCTCTCCTCCTGCGGTCTGGGCAGCCCCAGACCCAGACCTCTGCCTCCCCACTCTCCTGCCTAGGAGGAGGCACAGGCCCATTTTGTGACTCAGCCCTGAGAAAGCCACCTCAGGATAGGCCTCTCCTCGACAGGACTTCTTGGTGGCTTGGAGAGAGTTGGAGGATTTTCAGCCTAGATTTTAATCATATTCTTCATCTCCTTCATGGGTAAAAGCCATCCCCAAATGTCCAAAGACCTTCTCTTTTGTCCCCATGTAAATGGCACTGGTGTTTCAAGGGGAGAGGGGCACGAGGGGTTGGGAGAGAAGGGGAGGAGACCCTCGGATGTGTCCTGACAGCAGCGGGAGAAAGAACCAGGGTGCCAGAGGGGAGGTGGAGGAAACCATTCTGGTCACCTAGGATCCATCTGAAAGGTGAGAGGAAATCTTGTTATTCCATGTGAAACACTGGAAGCTAAAAATATCTCTTCCTTCTATTTTTTTCCACTTTCTCTGGACCCGCACCTGATCAGTGCCAGCATCAGAGTCTAGAACTTCATGGTGACCACGGAGCAGTACATTTGCTTCCATGCTGTTTCGAATCATTTATTGTAAAATATATGTCTTATGCCTCATTTGCTGTAAAATCTATTTTATTGTGGCACTTAATTAATGATCACTTTGACCATTTATGATAAGTGGCCAAAAATTTATCTTTTCTTCTTTTTCTTTTTTTTCAACTTCCAGTGCTTGCGAAAAGCAGATTAGGTAAAAACATATCAATCTGCCATATCTATTAATAAACAGGAGAAATTAGCTATGATTTCTTCTTAAATTATGTATTAAGGGCTTCTTAAAAATACCATTTTGTTTTGAATACTGAAATAATATGCTGTGAAATACCAACTTAAAGTATGTATTTATGATTTAGATGAAAACATATGCATATAAAATGTTTTAATCAGTTTGTCTTTGATGGTGATTAGAATGGGAGAGAGAAACAGAGGAAAGAAGGAGGAGAAAGAAGTAGGAAATGGAGAAAGAACAAAAGGAGAGAAAATGTTGATACCGCCATTGTAATGTCAGGCTCAGTTTTATGTAGATTTTAAGGGATTCCAAAATTGAATCCTATATGGATTTATGTCAAATGTAAATGATTCACTAATACCCTATGCTGGTACCCACATAGAAATCTAGTCTTTCTTCTTTCCCAAAGAGCCTGCTTTTGGTGAACAAGGAAGCTTAAGAGAAATGAACTGTTCTAGGCCTTTCAGACTCTTTTCCGACATGGCTTCTGCTGTGACATCAGCCAAAGGCCTGCTGCCTGTGAAATCAGAGTTTAGCTTGCAGCCCATCAATATGGAAAGTGCAATTTGTCACTCACATTTGTTTTACACTTACAAATTAGGGGACACATTTACTGTAAATATAGTTAACATCCAGAGGTTTCAAAGCTAAGAATATGCACGTTCGAGATGTCTTTGCCTTATTTATGCTGTGGCTACCACATTTGTATAAACAGAAAATTACTCCATTCATGCTTTATTACTTCTTCTTTTGTACCACAGCCTTGACCCCAGTCATCATAAATTGAGAAATAGTGGGGAACTAATGGAGACAGATGGGAATATGGCTTGCCATTTACTCAAATTGGTGAAGTAATTAACCTCAAGGTGCTGGTTTGCAAGAAAAATTGTTGGAATATCTCGGGACATCAGTAAACAGACTCCTGCTTTAACCAGTTCTGACAACTGCATCATAAACTAGACTTATTCTGTTCAATTGACCTGTCAACGTCTTGAGTCCAAATAAAGATTTGTATTACAATGCACTTGCTGAGAAGTGGGAGAACACACTGCTGTTCTCTTCCTGCTAGATGGAAGCTGGACTGTCATATATTCATTCTTTAGCCATTATATTCCTTAGAAATCTTCTATTACTGATTGTGTGACAGCTTCGTGACAACAGATGGTAGTCATTTGGCTCCAGAAAACAAAATAAAAAAACATGGGCCAGGCTGGCTGGGCTCATTTAGAACAGCAGTGGACAGAGGCCAGATCTAGGTTTTATTTATCGAGGGATGTCCTGTAATGAATCCAGAGTTGTGTTGGTGGTATGTTGTTCCCTGCAGATTGGGGGATGAGACTGGATTTCAGCCGATTATTACGTAAATCAAAGGTGGTCTTGTGAACAGGCACAGTTGATCAGACTACAATATATTCCTTTTAAAAGCTGGCAGATTTCATTTGTTCCAAACAAGCCTCTCTCTCTCTCTCCCTCTCTGGGTCCCTGTTTCTCTCTGTCTCTCCTTCTCTCTTAGATTCTTTTCCACATTATCAGCTGTGAACTATTTTCACAGCAGTAAATTCAGTCTTGAGGGCATTGTAGCCCCCTTATATTCAGTTGAGTAAGTGAAAGAGAGGTTTAACTCATTTAAGATGTGTGCCATTCGTTTTGTGTGTTTCAGGTTGGAGTTGAAGCAGTCATAATAATAACAAAGCTCTTTGTGACACCACCATAAAATTTATGTGGGAGGCATATGTCACAGAAACATAAAGAGTCATTTTCATCTAAAGTAAATATGTCTGTTCATGATAGAAGAAAATGAAATGTGCTTCATGGCATCTCAATTTGGAGAAAATTCCATTGATTCAGAAACAAAGAGCCCTGGATTATCATGCTGGCTTCCTCATGCATACATGTGTGGAAAAGTATTTACAAAGTGAGCAAATTCTAGCTTATTAATTCCACTCCAAGAAGACAGCAGTCACTTGAGAATCCCATGCCCCTGGAAGCCGTGATGGGCACAGGGGATGGAAGCATGCCAGCCATGGATTTCCCCTGAGCTGGCCAGCCTGAGTCTTTCTACCTTGCAGTGATCATCTGAGAAGACTCAAAAGCATCTACTCTTTCAAAGGGTAGATACATAGCTACCTTGAATAGGTTTTTTGTTTATTTGTTTATTTTGCAGCCCTTTAGAAGAAGAGGGATTAACCAATTTCTTGTTTTAATATACTTGTCTTCAATTCTTATTTTTTAAGCCTTATCTGAAAATCAGTAGAATTTGCTGTTTAAAAATATATACATGTGCTTCCTAAAAATTTGCCTAAATATTGAACCTCAGTTTCTCTTAATTCTTTCAAAATATCTAGGATTAAAAAGTGCTTCAAGCAAAGATGAACTAGAGGTCAGGTTCACTCAAAGGCTGTGATTTGCTGGATGGATCTGAAGTCCTTTCTTTGGAAGAGTGGGTTAGCACTCCTAAACTCAGCAAGAGACACGCTCTCCCTCTTCTCCCAAGAATCTTCCTATGACGCTAACACATTCATCTTGATTGAAATCTTCTTTATCCTGACCCTAGGTGTCTTTTCCAAAAGAGAACTAATGCTTTCATTCCAATTCTCCTGTCTTTCCCAAAGCTCTCCAACCTATTCTTTCATCTGCTCTACTGAAGACTGGAGTCCTCGGCCAGCTAAAAAGCACAGGCATGTCTTCCCTCAACTTCTCACCTAATAATTTTTGTTTCACATAATAATTGTGGGTGGATGTGTATAAACAGTTCTGACCAGTCAACATGCTATTTTCGTCTGATTAAGCATCTAAAGTCTAGTGCTTAACAATAACAGTAGGCTTTGAAGAAAATGCCATGAATTCAAGGTGGCCATATGTATACATTGACCCCTAAAGTAAGAATTCCAAAATTACATAGCTGCATATGTCAGGCTACCATTTATTTAAAAAAATAACATTAGGCATCATACTTTAACTTGAAACTGAAAGCTGCATAGGTGACAATTCACGGGAGTTCTCAAGTTTGTGTTTTGTGTCTGATAACTGCATAATCGGAAATGGATGGTGACTTCTCGAATTATGTCAAAAATGCTTGCAGGGTGTCTTATGCCTGAGCCTATTTCCATCATTAAATTAACCATGAGTTAATGTATGATTGTTAAAGAAAACACAAGGCAGCATTTTGCAGTGATAGCTAATGGATTAGAATGGCATTAAATATTTTCCTCCTGGCAGACATAACATTTTATAGTTTGGCTTTAAAATAAAGGGTATTTTATATACACTGCAATTTCATTCAGTTATTTCTCAGACATTGGCACTTCCATTGGCCAGTTCAAACTTTGTCATCAGCAGAAGAAAATGTGTTTAACTTTCTACAATCTTTTATTAGGCAAAGGTTTTTGCAGGCGCTAGAAGCAATAGAAAGTGAGAATAAACCCAGTCTAAAGTGAGCACCATTCCCTACTTTTCCTGTCTTTGTGTCTGTCTGTTATGTCTACATGTCTGTGTGTTTGCTCCCCAAAACTGTGAGAAGTTGAACAGTTAAAATCCATTTGTTACCTGAATTCTTTTCTCCTATTTTAAAACATTTTAATTTATAATCAGACAAGAAGAACAGATGTAAGAGTTGTAATTTAATCATTTTATTGCTATCTTTGTATATTTTGAAGAATTAGGTATTGTACTCATGGGAAGTCGTATTTTATGCCTAGTTGGAAAAATGAATAATGTAATAATATGCAAAATGTAAAGTTTTAGAACTTCACTACTGAGTAAGGCATATAAACTAATGATCTGGTTAAGGTCCCCTGTGCGCCATAATAAATATGGTCTAAATTTGTCATTATAGCTTTAGAGGTTTCAGGCAACAGATTTAATTAAATCCTTTTTTAATATTCATACTTCTAAACTGCATAATTCCCTTCTACTGTAAAACTGAGTGCTATATTAAAACAAACAAAAATGGCAGATTACTAAATGGATATTAGCGTGAAGTCAATAAGCATTTAATTCTGGAGAGAACTCTGAGGAGGGAGGAGGCTTTGTGGAGCTTGCTCAGGAGATCTTGACTCAGATCTGTGAAGCTTGTTCACAGAGGCATCCTTCTGTTTTGATGCTTACTTTTGTAGGGAGGCTAATTAGTTATTTGTGGAATTCAAAAAAGACACAGGGACAACACAAGAAAGGCTTTTAGTTGGCCATTGAAGAGTGATGATTAATGAAAAATAGAATTCAGACTCTATGAGGAGTACATTGATGACACTGAGGAAATCTAGAATATCTAGATACTGATAGCTTTTAGGAAGGTTATAGAATAAGGTCTGTTACCCTGTAAGGTCTTGTCCTTCCGATGACACCCAGCCCAAGGACTAGAATTCCCCACTAACTTTAATATCTCCTGGATATCTTCAGAGAGTAAATCTGGATGTTTTTACTCCTTTTTTGATGATTAAAAGAACCATTCTGAATATTTTCATGGGAACATTTCTTCTGTGGAAAGTCATGTTATCTACAGAATAACTAAATATTAAATTTTGGGAAGAACTGTCTGACTTAGTGTCATTAGCTGATTTCATGACCATCCTTGTTAAGTCAGCAAATCAAGCTCTACACCCCCAAGATCAAATTGCCAGTGGGATTTGTAAGCCTGCTTCAAAGCTGATTATTCCTTTAATGTATTTTATCCACCTGTGCTAGAATTTTTAGAGCCACATTTTTCTTTCTCTTAACCAATTCCCCCTCCAAATTATGAGTTCTCTGCCTTAATCTTAAATCTTTGTTAATATAGCACCTATCATTAGTGATTGGCAGAGATTTGGGATCAACAAATATAGACTGAATGAATGGAATTTTATGTAGAATCAGTGGCATTGTAAATTTCACATCACCTAGAACTATGTAAGCAGGTAATCTGACCTCCAAATTGTATATATTAAGAAACCATGGACTGAAGAGAGTTTAGTTTACTTGCCCATAGCTATATGAATGAAATGTAGTTAAGAATGATAGAGGAAGTGATGCTACTTTATTAGACACAACAAGAGATATAAAGAAAAATAATTCATACTCTCTGTCCTAAAGTAGCATACCAGTCCATCAATAAGACAATAATTATAGGCCCAGAAACAATGAAAAAGCAATTCCAAACAGCATGCGATTAAACACCAAAATACATAGTCTAGAGTCAGACCATTTTCTTGGGAACATTTCTTCTGTGGAAAGTCATGTTATCCACAGAATAACTAAATATTAAATTTTGGGAAGAATTGTCTTCCCAAACTCTTAAACAGGTAGGAAAAGAAAAACAGAAATTGACCTACCTGGGAAAGGTTTCATGGGCATGATTTCATCTGGACTTTGAAAGATAGGAGAAGTGAGGTCATAAGCACTGTGTTTTGGGGTAAGCTGTAACATTTTTTCAGCAGATTCCAGCAGAGGAGTTGTGGGAAAACAAAATCATAGTATGCTTCCACCCCACCCAGCACTTCTCCTGGCCCTGTTGGCCGGCACGCAAAGAGAGAGGTACTGTATGGATCCAGTTCAGAGAAATAGACTATCTATCCACTCTGAATTTATGTAGTGAAAAAAATTCACAGTTGATAATATGGTCCTGAAGTCAGGAGAAATGGATTCATTTTCATTTTCTAGAACTACCTTTGAAGTTGTTGAGGGAGGATAATTATTTTCCCTCTTCAAAGTATTTTCTCACATCATTTTCCTGGAAATGACAATTGGGCAGTGCCCCAGGTTGGCAAATCTAACCTTAGTTTGATGAATGCAATTCTGAACACAGTCCTTGATTCAATGTTAGTTTCCATGGCTCAGAATTTAGCTTTGCAAAGTGAATTGTCGTGTATTTTTGGCAAATCATTTTTTTCTTCAGCTTTAAAAACCAAAGGAGGAAAGAGATGGTCCCAGAATTATTTCAAATTGGAAAACCCAATTGGAGATGGAGATCACATTTAATTTGATCTCCTTAATTTGGGTGAGGAAATAAAGACATTCAAGGATCTTAATGACAGTTATCCAATTGATTTATCTGCCCAAGACAAATATGGGTAGAGTCTTAGATACAAAAGGATTCTTCTCTGGGACTAGCTAAACATATGTGCTAAAATACTATAGCTTTTCCTACAAGGTAACGTAAACTTAATATTTTTTTAAATATTCACCATATTTTGATCACAGATGTCTGTTCGAGGCAAATTTCTCCTCAAATGAAAAGAAAGTTTGATCTCTTCACATTTACAGTGAGCATGGGGGCTTCACCTCCACCAAGGGTAATGGGGTCTGACTTGCCTGAATTTTTCCACCTGAAAAATTACAAAAGAGATCAAATATATAATCCATTGCTTTCCAATTTATTGGAGATCAGGCAATGAAGGACAGTGATCCCTGAGAGAGAGGAAACAAGAGTAATTCTTACAGTTGTTCCAACTTATAGGGACTGGGTCCCTGGCAGAGCCTGTAGATGCCCTGAATTAAGGAAACAGAGCTGAAAGTATGTAGAGGTGGCTAGAATTAATAGGACAGAAAAACAGAGAGTAGAGAGGTGCACAGAGAACTCCAGAAATTTGGAGATGGTCACCCTTAACTGTTCAGCTGAGCACTTAGTGTATGCATGTGAAGGAAGCAGACAAGGACAGAGAAAGAACCAGTGTGTGAAAGGATTAGAGGTAACAGTGTCCAGCACTCAAATAGGACAAAAATAATGCCTGTTTCTACTGGCCAGAGTAGAAACCATCAAGACTCACAGAGCACTGGGTTTGGTATAAAGAAGGCTCTTAATTTAATAATGGGGAATAATTATCTTCAGTCTGCATTGTCCTGGTCCCCCAACAAATCTTAAAAGCAAGACTCCAAAGCATCAATTTTTTCCAAGTTATTTATCTACATCCCAGAAAATATCTCAAAGATATTTATAGGAATGCAAGAATATCCATGTCCCAACAATGTAAAATTCACAATGTCACATCCAATTAAAAATTCCAGAATAGAAAGAAGCAGAAAAATACAACTCATAATGAACAGGTAAATCAACTAATCAAAACCTACAAACAACCAACACAGATGTTAGAATTAGGAGACAGGGACATTGAAATGGTTATTATTACTGTATTTAATACGTTCAAAAAGTTAACAGAGATATGGAAAATATAAAACAAACCCAAACTTAATTTCTGTGGATCACAACTGCAATGTGAATGAGATTAACAGTAAATTAGGCAGTGTAGAAAAAAAAATTAGGAATCTGAAAACCTAGTAATAGATACTAAAATGCGAAACAGAAGAGACTTTTAAAAATAAGCAGAGACTCATTAAGCTGGGGGGACAGCTTTAAACAGCTGAGTATACATTTAAGTCCCTGAAGGGGAAAAGAGAGGGGAGAATGGGAAACATATTCAAGGAAATAATGACTGAAATATTTCCAAATTTAACAAAAACTATACACCCATATCCAGAAGCCCAGTGAACCCCAATGAAGAAAACTACACCAATGCACACTATAATTAAAGTACTCAAAACCAATGACAGAGAAAAAAATCTTAAAAGCAGCCAGAGAAAGATCAGCAATAAAAACAAACAAAAAGACCTTACATACAGAGGAATAAAGACAAAGATAAGAGATTTCTTATTGGAAGCTATGAAGCAACATTTTTAAAATATGGGAAAAAAATGTCCACCTAGAATTCTATACCCAGTGAAATCAAAGCAGATATAAATATTCACAAGAGCACTAGAAATGGCAACATAAATAAATATATAAGATTTTTCTTAGTATTTAAATATCTTTAAAAGAAAATAGACTGAACAAAAATAATAGCAACATAGTGTGGGGTTTATAGCATATATAAAAATGCATGAAAAACTAGCACAAAGTTCAGGAGTGGGAAAAAGAAGTATACTATTGTAAGGCTCTTCTATATAAATGGGTGTACTACCACTTAAAGGTAGACTCAATAAGTTAGATGTGTAAATCCAAAAGCAATTACAAAAATAACAAAACAGAGTTATAGCTAATAAATAAACAATGGAGATAAAATAGAAGCATTAAAAAAAAAGTTTGGTTAATCCAAAAGCAGGCAGAAAAAGAGGAAGTGGAAAACAGATATGACACATAGAAAACAAATGGCAAGATAATGGATTTAAGCCTAACCTATCCATAATTACATTAAATGTTCATAGTATAAATACTCAAATTTAAAAGTAGAGATTTTCACGTTAGTTTAAAAAAAAGCAAGACCCAACTATATGCCACCTATAAGAAACACACTTCATATGCAAAGACAAAATAGATTAAAAGTAAAAATATGGAAAAAGATATACCATGCTAACATTAATAAAAGGAAAGGTAGAATGGCTATATTAATATCAAAGTAGATTTCAGAACAAAGAATATAACCATAGATAAAGAATATCTTTCATACTAAAAAGGGGATCATTTCATAAGAGGGCATAATAATCACAAATATTTGTACACTTAATTACAGAGCTTCAAAATACGTGAAGCAAAACTGATAGACCTTCAAGGAGAAATAAACAAATTGATAGTGTAACTGGAGATTTTTATACCCATTTCTCATAGACAGAAAATCAGCAAAGATATAGAAGATTTAAACAACACTATCAGCCAACTTGACTTAATTGATATCTGTAAAAGTGCCACCCAACAACAGTAGAAGACACATTCTTTTCAAGTGCACATAGACATTTTCCAAAATAAACCCTATTCAAGGCCATAAAATAAGTCTCAATAAATTTTAAAATGATGGACATCATACAAAGTATGTTCTCTGCCCACAATGGCATTAAGTTAGAAATTATAAACAGAAAATCCAAAAATCTGGAAACTGAAAAACAAGCTTCAAAATAAGTCATGGTTCAAAGATATAAAAAGAAAATTTTTAATGTACTATAAGTGAAGTAAAAGTTAAAATACAACATATCAGAATTCGAAGGACCAGTAAAACAGTAATAAGGGGATGTTCAAAACACTAAATACCTATATTAAAATATAAACAACTCTAACCCAAACATATACAGTCAATTAATATATGATAAAGGAACCATAGATAAACATTGGGGAAATGACAGCCTCTTCAACAGCTGGTGTTGGCAAAACTGGACAGCTACATGTAAGAGAATGAAACTGTATCATTGTCTAACCCAATACACAAAAGTAAATTCAAAATGGATGAAAGACCTGACTGTAAGTCATGAAACCATAAAACTCTTAGAAAAAAACTTAGGCAAAAATCTCTTGGACATAAACATGAGCAACTTCTTCATGAACATATCTCCCCAGGCAAGAGAAACAAAAGCAAAAATGAACAAGTGGGACTATATCAAACTGAAAAGCTTCTGTACAGCAAAGGACACCATCAGTAGAACAAAAAGACATCCTACAGTATGGGAGAATATATTCATAAATGACAGATCCGATGAAGGGTTGACATCCAAAATACATAAAGAGCTCACGCAGCTCAACAAACAAAAAGCAAATAAGCCAATTAAAAAGTGGACAGAGGAGCTGAACAGACACTTCTCCAAAGAAGAAGTTCAGATGGCCAACAGGCACATGAAAAGATGCTCCACATCCCTAATCATCAGAGAAATACAAATTAAAACCACAATGAGATATCACCTCACACCAGTAAGGATCACCACCATCCAAAAGACAAACAACAACAAATGTTGGCAAGGATGTGGAGAAAGGGGAACCCTCCTACACTGCTGGTGGAAATGTAAATTTTTTCAACCATTGTGGAAAGCAGTATGAAGGTTCCTCAAAAAACTAAAAATAGAAATACCATTTGACCCAGGAATTCCACTCCTAGGAATTTACCCTAAGATTGCAGGAGCCCAGTTTGAAAAAGACAGATGCACCCCTATGTTTATTGCAGCACTATTTACAATAGCCAAGAAATGGAAGCAACCGAAGAGTCCATCAGTAGATGAATGGATAAAGAAGATGTGGTACATATACACAATGGAATATTATTCAGCCATAAGAAGAAAACAAATCCTACCATTTCCAACAACATGGATGGAGCTAGAGGGTATTATGCTCAGTGAAATAAGGCAGTTGGAGAAAGACAAGTATCAAATGATTTCACTCATCTCTGGAGTATAACAACAAGGCAAAAACTGAAGGAACAAAACAGCAGCAGACTCACAGAATCCAAGAATGGACTAACAGTTACCAAAGGGAAAGGGATTGGGGAGGGATAAGGGGATTAAGGGTCATTATGATTAGCACACATAATGTAAGTGAGGGAGGGGAGGTGGGGCAGGAGCACAGGGAAGGCAGTATAGCACAGAGAAGACAAGTAGTGACTCTAGAGCATCTTACTATGCTATCGACAGTGACTGTAATGGGGTATGTGGTGGGGACTTGATAAGGGGGGGAGTCTAGTAACCACAATGTTACTCATGTGATTGTATATTAATGATACCATAATAAAAATAAATATAAAAAAAACAAAAATAAAAATAAAAACTGAAAAAAAAGTCATTACAAGGAGTAGCGCTGGAACAGTTGGATATTCATGTGAAAAAAAATAGCTCTGCTTCATGCTTTTAACCATATAAAAAAAATTAACTCAAACTAGACCTTGTCATATAAGTAAGTATATATCCTGAAACTATAAAACTTCTAGAAGAAAGCATATGAGAAAACTTTGGTGACCTGGAGGTGGGCAAAAATGTCTTAAATATGACACCAAAAGCATTATCCCAAAAAGAAAAAAAATGATGAATTGGACTATACTGAAATTTAAAACTCCTGTTGGTTTGAAAGTCTATGCTAAGTGAGTAAAAAGACCAGCAATAGACTAGAAGAACATGTTAATAAATCGTATAACTGACAAAAGACTTGTCCTGAATACACAAAGAACTCTTGAAGCTCAGTAATAGGAAAACAAACAATCCATTTAACAAATGGCCAAAACATTTGAATAGTCATTTTACCAAAGAAGATAGATGAGTGACAGTGAAACAAAGGGATGTTCAATGCCATTAGCTATTAGGGAAATGCAAACTAAAACCACAACGAGATTCCACTACATACCTATTAAAATGACTAAATGTTGGTCAGGATGTGGTAGAACTAGAATTTTCATATACTGTTAGTGGGAATGTAAAATGATACAACCACTTTAGATAAATAATTTAGAAATTTCTTGAAAAGTTAAACATATACATACTATATGGCCTACACATTCATTCCTCTCATCGGTATTTATTTTAAGGAAAAGAAAGCTTATGTCCACACATAGATTTATACATGATTGTTCATAAAAGTGTCATTTTTAATAATAAAAAACTGTAAGTCCATCGCTAGGTAAATATGGTGTATCCAAAAGACAAGATACTACTAATCAGCAAAAGAATAAACTTTTGATTCATATTGTAACATAAATGAATCTCAAAATAATTATGCTAAATGAAATAAGCCAGAAAAAATAGTCTATGATTCCACTTATATAAAATTTTCAAAAATGCACATTAGGATGAAGTAGCAGATCAATATGCTTGGGAATGGAACTCACTGGTTGAGGAGAGGTGAGAGATATATATTACAAAGGGGCATGGGGGAATTTTGGTGGGTGTTGGATATATTTCTTCATTATTTGATGTGTGAAGGTTTCATGGGTGTCAAACCTTCTCAAGCTGGATACTTTTAATATATGCTGTTTATTGTCTATCAATTATACCTCTATTAGGAATATTTAATGGTTAACTCACTGATGATTTAGAAATATCTCAAGAAATTTGGACAATTGAACATTTTAGATAACATTATCAATGATATAGAATAGGCTATTTCTAACATTCTTTGGAAGATCTAACCATGAAGTTCACTTTATATAATGAATATTTGACTCTGCTATCTACCCTTATTTCTTTCTGTCTCATCCACTTCAGTGGAATAACTTGCCATGATTTTGTCAGAGCAATGTGTGTGCATATACATGTGTACATATTTATTCATCTCAGTATTAGGCAATATTGAGTTTAAAATATTGAATAACAGAAATAAGATGGCAATTTTAAGGGTACACAAATATGGAGACAGGATTCCAAAACAGACTTGAAATACTCAAATGTGGTTACTTATCCCTATGGCTTTTAGTTTCCATTGTTTATTTTAAAAATATATAAATAAGAGATGGGCAGGCTCTGACTCTAGAATGAGGAGTTAGGATTAAGAGTGAGAGGTTAAGAGAGTTAGGTTTAAGACTGAAAAATGTGTTCCTCACTTCAGAATTTGAGAGGATATTGCAGGTCAGTGAAATGAGGCTCGGAGTTTCCACCTATGTTGAGTAAGCTTTAGTGGGGCTGGTTGATGAAAATCCAGCTTAGAAGACCTGTTGAAAGGGTAACAGTTCTTCTCCAAATGGCCCATCCTCCTAGAAATTCCCACTGCCTGCCTGTACTCAGTCACCCACATCACAAAGACATCAACTAAAAACCGCCCTCACATAGGGCACATGTGGAACCAAAGAAGAACCACACCAATATCCCTCCACAGGATCTGTCCTGGGTTGAGTCTCTTCTGAGACTACAGTATGCACGTTTTAGAAATGTTAATCTTTGCAGTGTCCATCTGCTGGCAGTTTACATGGGTTCAGTTTCATTCCACCGCTGCCTGGGAACTATCCTCTTCTATCTCCCATTTATTTATTCTAATCATTAAAAGAAAAGTTAAGCTTTTCCGCCCTGGTTTCCCTCTCTGTAAAATATACCTGTCAATAGTTTTGACTGAACAGAGAAACATTAACAGTTTTTTGACATGCATGTTTGTGGGGTGGGGAGGGTCTCATGACTGGCACCAAAACCAAAAGTGTGTCTGACCTTCTGCACTCGCCCTGATGAAGAACCATGGGATAGAGGCTGACTGAGGATGTTTGCTGCAGCTTTCTGTGAGTCGCCATCTCCTCTCTGTACCTTGGGTAAGATTTCTGGCTCATGGGTTATTCTCTTTTTCTTTTTTAACCCAAATGTATGTGTACATTATCAGAGATGCCTGTCTTAATTCATAAAGGTAACCAGATTTTTCCCACCACCAAAAAAAAAAGTGAATTTGATGAAAGCAAACTGAGAAGCTCTATTCTCTTCTCAGTGGGCTTGGCAGCATTAACATTAATGGGAGCTACAGTGCATCAAGAAGCAAGTTTATCCATAAGATGTGAGAGCTCCAGCCATTTGAAATTAGCCTTTGTGGGTCTCCTGAGTTCTGCAGCACCAGGGGCTAATTCATATTCTTTTTCATCTTTCCCCTTTCTTCACTGGGCACTGATGCCTCGTTACACACTGTTCCTCCCATTCCACAGTGCTGAGTTTCTGGCTCTTTCTGGCCCAGTCAGGAGCTTGTAAGCATAGTCCCTCCAGATGTCCTAATGCTGGGTGGGGAAATAGGGTTAGGAGCTGGGGCTTCAGTTTGTTAATTTGTTTATTTAAGTCTTTATTTCCTTAACCCCATGTATGTTTGTTACCTAGAGAAAACATTTATAGAGATCTCAGTTCAACAGAAGCATAATTGTCTAATCTTTTAAACCACTTTCTGCCCATCAACTTAATGACAGCTATTTGATTTTCATTTCCTGTTTTAGTGACAGGTCATAATGGTCCCTCCCAAACCAATGTTTGAAGTAAGCCTGAGAACCTAGGATGAAGAGGAAGAAATGAATTTAGAGACTCTCCAAGTTGAAGAATATACATTTATTAATTAAAAAGGATATTGGTATCTTAAACTGCTTCGATCTGCCAATCCCAGGCTTATCTTCTCAGAATAGCATATGTCTACTTAGAAAGTTAAGTATGTTTTTTCTTTTCTGTTTATGAAGTCACAAGATAATTCCCTTTGCCTTGGCTGGGAGATGATCTTTCATGATATTCCTCTTCATCAGTTCAGTATTATTTCCACATTTCACTGGCAAACTATCTCCCGCAAGTTTACAGGAGAAATTTTTTTTCTCTCCTTTTTTTCATAATTTTGTGAAAGGTTGGGGTTATTTCTTGCCAAGGCCCACAATTAGAGATACACTTAGATGACAAAAAAAAAATTAAAAACCCTAAAAGCTATCTCTATTATTCTATCCTTCAGTAATTTACAACTCTTTTACCAATATCTGAAAAATAAGCTTTAAAATGAAACTATTGATTATTCATGTTGATTGCCATGGAATAAGGGACACAAGAGCAATGTGGCTGGAAACCACATTGCTTATTTCCACAACTTTACAATGAAACATAACTTTTAGGCATGTTTCTATCCTAATTCCAGTATCAAACTTAACTTCATTTTACCAAGTTTAGGGACTCTGAAGCTGTATACTATTTTCTGCAAATATTGGATCATTAATTAGTAAGAAGCTAGAAAGAGTGGTTGGGGGCAATGCTGACTTTTAATGAACAGTTTAGATCAGGGTTTTTGCTAAAGATTTTACCCAAGGATTCAAGGCAATAGCATACAGGGGCAGCTTACAGTTTTCTTCCAGTTGATGATCTCTCTTTTTATCTTCATCCTGTGTGCTCTCAAAACCAAGAGTGAGATGTATGCAAAAAAACCTTTTTTATGAAAGAATTGTGCACATCTCCTGATGCTTAGTTCATGAGTGTTGATACGTGCCTTCCAGCATCACACCCTGGACTCTTCCTAAGTCATTAATGCGTTTGAGTAGACAGTATCCTAACAGTCAAAAGAAACCCACAGACATCCCTAAGAACACAGAGCTATGGCTGCCCAGCAACACCTGGGTTATTGTAAAAAGTTAATCATTATGAAATAATATGTGAAAATGTTTTGCAAATTACCAATGGCAGGATGGAGCGGCACTAGTAAAAATGGAATGGTCGCTGATACTATGAACCAAATAGGCTCTTCTATTACAGTTTTTGCTTTTGTTTTCTATTTGTGCCCATTAAACACATATATGATGACACCTGAATTTTGCATGTTTCACAATGAGAGAAACTGTAGAGGAAGAGAGGTGAAATGAGATGCCTACTGTGTAGGGGAATAAAACAGTGCAAGAAGGGCAGTCTTACCTCCAGAACTCAGAAACCCTTAGGAGTGCTCACTCTCTCTTTCTGCCTCCAGGAGGCACTGCTTATTAACTCACAACAGGATGCATTTTCCTTGAATGCATGCTTTCCAATCATTCGTGTAGACTAGAAGTACTTGTCTGGAAATAAACCTCCATTCAAGATGAATAAGGCTAATTTTTTCATGTAAAAATTGCATCATCATTAATATTTTGGTGTTCAAGTAAACTTGTCCACAATATATTACTTTTTTTAAATGATAAATGAGATTATTTTACTTTTCGTGAAAATTTATTTAAGTTAATTTAGGTTTAATAAAAAAAACTTTGAGAGGAAATCAATTAAAAATAAGTGAAATCTCTTTGAAAAATTAATTGTGAATTATTGAGTGAAATTAATTCAGTTTTTCTGACTGAAGTGCGAAACTGGGCAGGCTGGCCCTGCAGCCACTGGGCAAAGTGCACAAATAGGCCCCAGGTGCCCAGTGGGGCTCTGGAGCACCTGCCCCCGCAGCGCTGTGTACCAGGCCTCGCTCCCACCTTCTGAGGTGTCTGCAAGCTCTGGAGATCTAAGAGGCTAGCAGGGAGAGAGTGGAGAGTGGTCAGAAGGCCTCTACCAGAGAGAATGTAAAGAAAAAATGGTCTCTTGTTGAATCTGGAGAACAGTGCCCCACCGTTCCGCTGCTCTCCCTCCACACTCACGTTTATGCTTGTAGTGGCTCTGCACCTCCAGCTGGGCCTCTTCTGTATCCCCACCCACATCCTGCCTTCCCCACTCCCTGAAACCTGTTGTCTCTTCTCTCCGCTAGCATAGACACGGTTTTCACCTCTCCAATTACATCGACTTCTAAGCAGATGTTCTGTGGCAAAGTTACAAAGCACTTATGTCACTTTGTTTAATTAATCAAATTCTCCCTTGGAGAAATGCTAGCTTGTCTGTCTTAAAAAGATATTATTTCTGAAAAATAAATATTCCTATTTTTTAAATCTTTGTATGACATTTGTAGGTTCAGCATGCAAGGGCTTTTTGAATGTGTCCTTATTTAAGGACAACTTTTACCATTTTAGAAAAAGCAATTTAAAGTTAGAACCTGTAACTACCAAGATTGGATGAAATGTTTCCCTCCCCTGAAATAGGTGATTTGAAAACTTCTATTACTGTTTATCCCATAAAATCATGTGTATTTATCAGTCAAGCCTAAAGAGAATAAATCAATAAGACGAACCTGTAGGGATGAATTTGTAACCCAAGTAAACTTAAGAAAGCTCATAGAAGAAAACTAACATGTGGGGCATTGTAGTGGACCAAGTTATGTCTGTAGAAACATTTATTTTAAAGGTAATTTAAAAATTAAAGTTAATATGAGGAAGATTCTAAGTTTTAGACATACGTTCTGTGTGTTAAGATGAGAAAGCTGAGGCTTCTTTCTCACAAATTTTAACAAGTGAGAATCACTGGAAAAAGAGGCATTGGAGTTTTCTTAATTTTTCTCATCCTTTTTCCTTTTAATTACTTGCAAGAGAAACAAGGGGTCTGAATATCATAAACCTACAAAAACAGGTTTCTTAGAGCTTACTGTTTTTATTTGTTTTATGTTTTAGAATTCCTGGTAGAAATCTGGCAGCAATGTAATGGAAAATTTAATTCAACACATATTTTAATGAGTAACTACCTTGTTCAAATCGGTTGGGATTTAAATATGGAGAAAACAGAAGACTGAGATTGAGTAGCTAGCCCAAACCTACACAGCTCACCGGTGGGAGATCTGGGGCCCAATCAGACTGACTGACTCCAGGGCCCCTGCTCCTGGCCCTGCAGATCCTTCCCCGCAGAGAAATCATCCTGAGGCCGTTTAGAAACTCTGGAATCGGGTCCAAGATAGGAAACAGAGAACCTCTGAAGGACTTGTGGGCAACGATGTGCTGGGTGATCCGTCTCCTCTCTCCTTCATGGCTGAGAAGCGTGAGGTTCTGAGAAACGAGTTTGTCAGCTCTTCTTACCCCCACATGGGCCTCTCCAGCCTTACACCCACAATGCCCATCAGGTGTTCCCAGCGTCCTTCTCAGACTGGACGATTTGCTGCCTTCTAACCACACATGAGACCTTCCCCACTTTCCTTGTCCATGCCACCTTCTGTCCCAGTGTCAGCCCTGTCTCCCAGAGCTGCTCCCCTCCAATCCAGCGCTCCAACCCCATCACATCTGTGTGGCAGGCAGCATGCGCCATGCCACCACAGCTTTACTGGCCAGGTGTCTCTGCCTGGACCACCCCTCTCCCTTTCATCCAGCAGGTCGCTGTTAGGCATCCTTTATACCTTCTTCCATGAAGTCTTTCCTAACCCCCAGAGCCAGAATTAATAGCTGTCCTCTTTGTCAGACTCTATCCATCCTTCAAGTTCCAATTAAATCTATTTCCTTTATGATGCCTTCTTTGACCTCAAGGCTTACAGGTCTCAGGAACATCAGTGCTACTGTGTGTGTATTTTTATGATGGTACTTTTCTTCTTCCTTATATTCTAATTATATATGTGCTTGTCTCATCACTGCTACCTGTCAGATTCAAATTCCTTAAGGCCAAAACTCACTCTTTCTCTAATAATAATTATCATCTAGTAGGCTCTGTCTCATGATTTGTGATGCTTTCTTAGGGTCCACCACAAAACTTAAGCATGCTAAGATCTTAAAAAAAAAAAAAAAAGCCTGGAAGACCCAGGCTTATAAAATAGGACTTATCCACTGTACTCGTATCCACACAAAAAAACATTTCACAGTCATTTCATGCATGACATTGGGAGCTTCTTCGACCAATAGAAACAGTTCAGATCTTGTTGAAGGGTACTTGTTAAATATCACTGAATTAAGGTTCTTCCTGGGTTATGGTTCTTGGCACCTCGTAGGGGCCCCAAAATATGTGTAGAAGTAATTAATTGCTAAATAGGCATGATAAAGCTACCCAGAGCTTTCTGCAAGGAATTACATTTGTATAGTATGTCGACTGGTAGAGATTAACATCTTCGGTCCTGCCCTAAATTTCCCGTTGATACCCTGCGCAGCAACATGGACAGAGGAAAGAATAGAGCCCTGGAGAGGCACGAGTGGCAGGGCTGAGAGGTCAGGCGGCTGCAGGCCTTGCATCCATACCTGTATTTCAAACATGAATACAGGTTCATAAACCATATTCTTAGTCACATGATGTCAGAGACCTCAGCAGTTTAAAGCACTGTTGCCTATAAGAAGGTCAGACCAAAATAGAAATAAATAATTCAGATCATTATTTAGCTATTCAGGCCTCAAACCCCAAATTTCAATCTAATGAATAGAGACTTTTAGAATCTAGGTTACTTAAAATAACTGAACCTTTTCCAAATTCAACTATTCAAAACACGTTTTGGTACCTGTTTAATTAAAAATTATAGGAATGTAAAGGTGAATATTTCTTTGTCTAAATTCTCAAGAATTTACCATTTAGTACATACCAAAAGTAATTACAGTGCATAACAGAAAGTGAGAAGCAACACGAGCATTGTATGAAAAAAATGAACCATAAAAGTTGAGAGGAGATGGAGGATGCAATGAAGAATTCACAGAAGAGGGTACACTTAGACTGGGTCTTGTAGGATGGATAGGAGTTCGATAACTAGAGCTGATAGAGACCCACTATTGGTGAAAGCAACATTAGATGAAATGGGTGTGGAGATAAAAAAAAGAAAAAAAAGACAGTACAAGGGACAATAAATAACTGGCTATAACCCAACAGTTAAGTTTGTGGTAGGGGATGGGCAATATATATTGGAACCTGATTTAAAAGCATTTTCATGTATAGGCTTAGGAGTTGAAAGTTGATCTGGCTGGCAATAGGAAGCCACTGAATGTTTTTTAAGGCAGAGAATGGCATAAACCAAGTAATACTAATAGAAATTTGGTTTGGCTGTGGTGCAGAGGACAGATCATAGGAGCAAAACAAGAGACAGGAAGATTAAAGAGGGAGCTGTTACAGGCATGATTATAGAGGCAGAAGGTCAGAACTGAAGCAAGCACAGGGCCTTAGAAAGGGACGGGGAAGAACTAACTGAGGACTTGGTTGCTGACTCATAATGAGAGAGAACAGGGGAAAAGAGGGAGAACCCCCAGATCACCTCAACTCATCAATCCTGGTGACTCTGACCTAGAAAGTGGAGGTACCTAGACAGAAATATGGGCAGAATGAGATGATTTCCATTTTAGTTCTGATTTATCAGTCAATTGCTTACCTTTCCATTTCATGGGACCTTTTGCTGTTATTTTTGAGTAATGTCAAAAAGCAGCACAAATCAACTTCCTTAGTAGGTTGGGACCTAGTGCCATATGTAGATCTTGAATAATCTAAATGAGGACTAAGAACCCAGGACACATGCTGAATAGCCCCATGACCATACATTCCTTCTCCATACAGTCAAGTGTCTGTTCTCCACACCAGCCTACTTTGATTTACTAAACTGTGGTCTTTAAGAGAAAAAATGAAAACATGAGAGGTAGGAATGTTGCTTTTTTTATGCGGGACTCTTCTTTGACTTGTTGCCCTTCTAAAGGGAATTTCACTCTCAGGAGCCCAAGTTCCTGAGGAGCCCCATAGAAGGCCCATTCTCCCTGCACAAGGCAGCCATAGTCCAAGTGGGCTTGATGTCAATTTTTCCACTGCTCTTTTTGCCAGAATTTCATATCCCTTAACTCAGCCTCCTGAGATGAAGAAAATAGCTGTTTCCCATGGCCTATTTACTTCTTGACACTTCTTTTGAGCCTGCCAACTCTGGGGCCAGTTGTGGTCCTGATTTCATCAATTGGACAACTGGTCTGTTGGGAATTCAGCTAGAAAGCATCAGTACATTTGGTAGAGCCACCAAGCCCTCACAGGATAGGATGCTTTGTATGAACTTAATGAACAGAGTTATACTACCTGCTCATTCTGAAAGATATTCTGGACAGGTCTGTCATTGGTGAAAGCATGTGTGTTTTCCTTTGGCTGCTGACTGACGCCAGAAGCACGGTGACCCCCTGACGCACACTAGGGAAAGACAGAGGGCTGGGACAAGGGGGAGGGGGAAATCGCGAGTCCAGAGCATTTCCCCCAGTGGCATTTGTCAGACTCTGAAATCATGCTTTCCCTGTTCTTCCCAGCCTCACAGAAAAGCAAATGGTTGGGTGGCTGTGGAACTAGAGCTGTGCATTTTGAAATGCTTGCCTCGATGAGGAAGAAGGTCTTGTACTTTTTGCTGGACTTTCACTCTCAGAAAACAGGGGGCTAAGCTTAGAGAAGCTCTTTAAACCTGAAACTGCTTGAGAGTTCCAGTGTGTCAGACAACTGATTTGCTGGTGGTGACAAGTGATTTGACAATGACCAGTGATTTAGGTCTACCTCTAATAAGAGAATTAATCTGAGCTAAAACATAGTGATCTGTCATGTTTAGAGATACCTCAACATCTGGCTGACTTGTCCTCTGTCAGCCTAGTTTGTCCTGTGCAAATCTTCTGTCAAGTGAGGAAAAGAACTGTGGGGAGAAAATTTCATGGCAGTTGTAGAGTCAGTGATGAATTTTTCTCCCAACATACCAGCTGTGCCAGCAACACTATTCTTCATGGCATTAATCAAATATCTTGCCTGCAGCACCTTCACTTTCCCAAAGGCTAAAAGATGAATCTGTCAAAAAATTTCACTGGGATTTGCCAACAGCTTTTCTAAGCTCAAATACTAGTCCAGGCACCTTAGAAGTTTGAGTAAGGCTTTTAGGGATTGCCTTGGGGAGTTAAAAGCTGTATAGGGTAATTTTCCTTTACACTAAACAAAAAATCAAAGCCTCCATCGCAGCCAGCACAATCAAGTTCTCAAGTCTGGAAAAGAGCCAAACACTCAGGCTTTATTAACATATTCCATTTAGTGACTCAGAGAAAAGTACTTATTTTTAGTTAGAATTTTGAAATTAGCAAAGTACAAGAGCATTTGAAGGCCGTGGAATGAACTCATTACTTGCTTCTTAGAGAAAAACCCAGATAGGAGGAAATTTACAAAAAAAGCCACACATGTGCATTCCTACAAAGGTGCTGCCCGTAGCTTAAAGTACTCCCTGAGGTTCACATCTGCACAGTTTTCATCACCTATAATCTTTGCTACATCTCTCCAGCTTCCAAAATAAACCTGGCACATTTGCTTTGCACCCTTCAGAATTAATGTGCTCTCCTATTCATTTTCAAAATTAATAGATATTTCAGACTGACCACCAATGACCCTGAGATTTGTTCTGAATGAATGGGTGGAAATTCACCAACCCAAAGTGTATGAAATCACTGGGATGAAGAACTGTCAAATTAGACATCCTGGCAAAAGTGATTTTTATAATATCTTCTCCTCCCTGTTGCTTGTTGCTTTAAAAGGCAAAGACCATGCTTTGATGCCTTAAATGACAAAGAGGGTTTCCAAGAGTCCCATTTAACTTCCCTAGGAATACCCTCAAGATTACTGAGCATTTAAAAAAGTTAGAAATGGGGGACATTTCTATCCCTCCACTAGTCACTGCATAATATTACTCAGTGATAGCTCTTTAGCACAGTAACTCTGAGCTGTAACCCAATGCATGAGACACAGCAAATACTCAACAAATATTTGTGGAACAAATGACATCCTTGAATCAACTACCAAAAAAAGATTAATTTCAGCAATGCATTCTTCTCTCTAAACCATCTGAACAGACAAGTGTCAAATCTTGTTCTGTACATGTTTCAGGATGTTTCCTCTTACCTGATCCTTGATTCCCATCACAGATATCTGATAGTCATCAAATGGTTTCCTACTATGAAAATTGGTTACTTTACTATGGTTCATAGAAAATAGCATGTGGCAGGGTCTAGAAGTCAAGATTACTTTTCAAGGGAACACAACTTGGATTAGTAATCAAACAAATCAGACCTTCCATCACTGCAGGAGGGCTCCAGTGGTGGGATTTGGCCTTAGAGGTGCTGAAGGAGAGTCAGGGAGGTCCTGTCAGCTGCACGGCCAGCAGAGACTTGTCTCTCTAGCCCACTGGCTTCCTTGCTCATTGAAAACTAAGTAGTATCGGACACCTAGAAGACTAAGCTCGTTTTTATTTTTGACTGTGAAAACTATAAACATTCATAAGAAACTTTATAGATGCCATTCCTTTGACTCAGGTTTCAGTCTTCCTTTGAGAATGGGACTCTGGCTTCTTTAGGTCAGGAAAGCCAGCTCCAGGCAGCATATGAAATTTCTAATATTTATTTGACTTTTCATTTGCCACCTATAGAGAAATATATGTTATAATTTATAATTAAAATTTATTATAAAACCCAAGACCTATTACATTTTACCTATAGCTGCAGGTTTTCATCATATTTTCAAGAACTCATTAGTGAAAGCATTTCTCTGTTCCTGAAGTAGATTAGAAGAATAGGTTAGCCTGTTATTGCTTGTCTCTGAATGTGCTCTTAACCTATATGAAATGAGACAAGACTGAGATGATTAAAAAAAAAAACCAAAGGGTACCTTGATTAGGTGCACCTTAGCACTATAAAGCAGTTTTCTTTTAATAATGGAAAGTGAAGACAGTTTCATTACTTCAGACAAGAACGTATATGAAGGTAAATTTGGAGGCTTGCTGTGTGTGTACCTAAGCTCACACAGCAGCAGAGATATTACACAGCCTACAATAATGAAATAGAACTGAAGAGGATGTTATTTTAAATCCACTCTTGTATACCCAAAAAAGGTATATTATTTGGAAGGACTTTGATACTGGTGTATTTTACAGTTTGACAACTTGGAACTTTGTAAACTGGCAATTGGGTATAGACGAAGGTATCCATTTATCTCACATATGTCTTGTTGAGGCAAAGCTGTCAGAAGAAATCTTATCACATGGTGCCCCATTTGTTTTCTGTGGTGATTTATGATGGTTTTGAAAAGGTCTTGTGATCCCATAGGCTGCCACGATTCTCTGACTTTTCTCTGTCAATGGATCAGATTTTTGACATTTTCTGAGAACATTCAGAAAAGATTTGATAAATCAGCTTGTGGTGTTTATTTTAATTGATCTGAGGCCCATTCCTTCAAGAATTCATCAACTACAGTGACAGGGTCTGGATGTGCTGCAGTGGAATGAAAGAATTGGGCCAGCCATGCTCCCGTGGTGATGATATAGATATTTTGTTGAAAGTTTATGCACACCGACGAGAAGATGTCATAACTAATTTAGTATGTTGTAAATCTTTTGACACAGATTCTAATTCATAAATCTCATCCATCACATGTGATTCATGAAACGATAGACAACCTTTGATGAGAAGGTACTTTTGTCTGTGTTCCAAGTTCCTTACATTTTTCCTTATTCAAAAATAAATCATTCCAGAACAACAGAATTCTATTATGAAAATGGAATTGTAGTGGTCCTTCATTCGTTCACTTCTATTCTCACAACCATAGAAAGTAAAACACTCTTGGAAAATAAAGATATGTTTTTATGAGAGTAAGAAGATAGAAGTGTTTGTGGACATGCAGAAATAATATGAATATAAAAAGTGACTGATTTCAAAGAAATGGCAAAGATGAGTGGTAACTTTTTCTAGAATGAGATGACTTTAGATAAGGCAGAACATGTGAATAAAATTTAGCCTTCCTCATATTAACTTCTGTTTTGAAATTAATTTTTAAAAACCAACATTATTATAGGCCTAACTTGGTCAGTTATAATGCCTCAAATATTTATTTTAGTCTGTGAGTTCTCCTAAATTTATTTGGGCTACAGATTTATCCATACAAGTTGGCCATATTGATGTATTCTTTTTCAACTTGACTCATAAAGAAACAGCCAATCATTCTTCTCAGAGTATCAACTGTTTAACAAAGGAGAGCTCAGAAAATGGTTGGTATGAGCAATCTCAGTTAGATAGTGAGTTTTCCTATTTTTCTAAGCAATCTAAAGCCAACACCAGGAGGTATATTCTCCAGCTAGCCTGATAAGGTACATCTGATCAGATATGATAATGCTTTACCATTAGCAAAAAACATATATGTAATTTTATTACAAATTAGTCATTTAGATGATATAGCAACCAGAACTATACAATTAACTATGGCCTATGTAAAAGCTGTAAAAGACAAGATACTGTCTTTAGGAATACTGCGACTATGTGAAATGGTGGGGCTGAAATGAGGAATACAGCAGGTGGTAAAGATAACAGAGGTGGATATGGAAGTACAAAAAGGAAGCAACTCGTATTTATGGTCCCCTTGAAAGATGCCTTGAAATAGGGAAAAGTGTCATGGGGAAGATAGAACTTAAGTTTGGGCTTGAAGGAGGAGGTGATGTGGTACTGTAGCATCCAAATACTGTCAGTACTCTTTTATTCCAGCCAAAATGATAGAGACATAAGAGTGTTTGTGTGAAATCACATTAGTTGAATCTAAAGTCTAAGATTTCTGTTCTCCTCTAGTTGATAATAGTCTGCATACCTTGAATGATTGTGCATAAATTTTTTAATAGATTATTCATGATAGTAAGAGACAGAGGGTAAATCCATTTAAATGTTAGAGTAATCTAATTTTATCTAATTATCTATATACCCCATCTTCACAAAAATATGTATATTACATACATTTAATGTATATTATATAAATAGCTGGTAAATTCCAGAATTAGCTAATATGCATTTCCCTAATTATCTTTCCCTTCTGATGGATGTGGTAGCAAGCAAGCAATAGATTACTTAAAAGTGAGCAGAGTGCAATCAAAGAATAAGGATAAAGGACCTAGATAACATGCAAATTAGAGAAATAGCCCTTTCCTTATCAAAACCTACATAAGCAAACTCCAAGGGGTAAAAAGTGAAAGGAAAACACACAAGTAAATGCATTTGCCTTCCCTCCAACACACACATCCTCTCCTCTTGAAGTGCTCAAGTTTCAGAAATGAAGAAACTCCGAGGTGAAAGGTCACTCAGAAAGAAGACATGGTGCAAAATGCCAGGTTTGTAATGGAAGGTAATTTAAAATAAACTTCTGCTTAGAGCCCATAATGAGGGAGAAAAGAGACAAAGAGCCAGAAAGGTCCAGTATCAGATTTCAAAATAGGTAAATTTTAATGATTCTGAAAGGCACAATGACCAGTATCCACTAGCCTGAGCTAGAAATGATGTGAAGTGGCAATCTGTCTGCTTAGCCCATCTTTCTCCCCAAGTGGTTTGCTTCTTACCTTCAAGACCACCGTTCTCAGTCTCAGAATTCTCCTGATTACCAGTGGGTTCCAACAGAGTGAGAAATAAACATTAGTCAGATACAATACATTTAAAAAGTCAACTAGGTCCAGAACTGGATGCATCAATAAAGTGGAGCTGTAAGAAAGAAGCTTTCTTTACAGCTAACATGAAAGACAAACTCTCAGAGAATAGCCATTTTGCTGAAAGTGATAGAAACATTTACTATAATCTTTAATAGCCCTCTGCTGTGCCAACATGATAAAGTTACTAGTGCCTTAATAATTCAGGCAACCATATATGATTTTGGTCATTGCTTGACTGCCTGCCAATTTAATCAATTGATAATGAACCTGATGTTTCTCTGGTAAGAAAATTAAAAAGAAGCACTAAAAGGATCAAACACTCAAATTCTGCAGAACAGATTTGACAGATTCTTTAAGCATTGATCCTCCCTAAGACGCAAATAATATGAATGTGGTTGTAGCATTAATCAAAATTTCAGATCCCATTGAGTTTGCCCAAGCGTTGGCCTTAGTTATTTACGTCCAGATTGCAGCTCGGGAAATGTATTGAGACGCAAATATCTCGCATGTGGTTTATCTTTTCACCGATTATACAACTTTGTCAAATTGTAAAAGGCTTTGATGCCTCAAGCTGTTCCATTTTCAGAGTTGAGAGGAAAAATGAAAAGAAAGGAAGTTGCTGTAAGGAAGAACTCTGCAGAGGTTTGTTTTTTTTGTTTTTGTTTTTTTTAATCAGTCAAAACTCTATGAAGCAATTCTACTTGCCTGGCACCCAGCACCATGATAGGTACCGTAGGTAAGATGCAAAAGAGGGACTGGAGAGAGCTGCTGCATTTTGGACCTTAGGAACTAATTAGGGGGATAAAACATCAAGACATACATAACACTTCGAGAATGATTTTATTAATAAGTGCATGGCCAAACTAGGCTGTGAATTCAGAAGAGGAGGCTAGAATTGTCAAAGAAGGCTTTATGGGGAGAGTCTGATTCTATCCAACTGTAAATTAAATAAAAGTAAAAATATTAAACCCAACTTTCTGTTGAAAATACTGTTCATAAACAGAAGTGGAAAAATTCCATCAGCCTATGGAGTAGAATGGATGGTGGATGGTATTTTCCCAGTAAATCCTCCAATGCTTGTACCTTCATTACCACCACCCTGACCCCTACTCTGTTCCCCCTTCAGCTGAAGTTAATGGCAGTTCAGGCCAAAATAACTTTGGGGGCATATTTGACTTCTCTTTTTACCATACCCCCATATAACACATGTGGCTACACCTTCAAGCCACACCTAGACCCTAACCACTTCCCACGCCCTCCTCTGAGCTCCGCTGTAGCCCAGACCACACCATCTGTCTCAGGGTCTCTGCAGTGACCCTGGACCTGTGGATCTCTTGCCTCCCAGCTCAGCAACCACAGTGGTCCCGATCAACATAAATCAGATCATGTTACTTTGCTCAAACTCTCAGAGGACTTCCCATCCCAAAGTTGTTAAAAGGCCTCTGAGGTCCTTGTGACCTACCGCTGTCCCCTCCCCACATACCTGTTATTTCTCTGACTTTTATCTCCTGCTATTTTCCCGTCCCTCACTCCAGTCCAGTGCTCCTGCTGCTTCCAGGCATCACGCTCTCAGGACCCTTGCACTTGAGCTGCTTCTGCCTGAAACACTCTTCCTAGGTACATGCCTGGTTTGCCCCTTTACCTCCTTCAAGTCTTTGTTTAAATGTCACCCGCTCAATGGGGCTTCCCTGGGTACCATATTTAGATCAGAAACTTCCTCCTTCACACTCCCTGGGACCCCCAAACTCCTGCCCCGCTTAATCATTTTCCATCATATTTGTCACCCTTTGGCATGCTGTATCATTTAGTTTGCTTATTGTCTGATTACCACCTTCCTGAGGCCAGATGTCCCCTGAGATATACCATCACCTAGAACAGCATGTGGCACATAGTAGATGCTCAGTAATATTTATGGAACAGATGTATTGTGGAACTAGAATCAAGACCATTGCAGCAAATGAGAATGCTCTCTCGAAATGGTGTTGCCCTTTGGTTTAGGGCACAGGTGTCTAACCTGGGATCCAGGCATAGGATTGGGAGAATTGTAAAACCCTGAACTTGATACAAAATTTTGTGTTCATCTAATTTTTTATGATTGCAGGTGGCATTTTAGAGCTTTTATGAGATTCTCAAAGGGTCCCTCATGTAGAAAATAAGGAGAATCACTGGTTTAGAATATCTAAAGCACTTGAGACAAACTATATAGTTTTTTTCCTTTTTATTAATTAGAATATTAATTTTATTTTAAACATAGGAAAATTGATAGAACAAAAAAGTTTGAAGTTGTATTTTCACCAATCCAAACACCCTTATAATTTGGTTAATTATGTCATTGTCACTTTGAATGAAAGGACCAGATATCAATTCCTTTGAATTCCCTCAGCATTTATACACGTGATTTATACACAGTCTTGCCAATTTGTCACCTTGAAACTATTTTATACTTATTTCATGCATGTATGTGTGCACAAAATGGTTATTTAATTGTTTATTAAATAAATAGTATTGAATGGATGTAGTTACAACTTGGATAACTACCTGTGGTATTATATTAAATTAGTGGTAAAATCCATATTGTTTGATTTCCAATCCAGTATGTTTTCTGTTTGACTGTGTAGGGTCTGTCTTAGTGCAAGATGACCTTTTATATAATTAGAAACATAAATAATGTCCTAAGAACTCTTCTATTGTAATCTCAGTCTTACTAGGGGCCTAACTGGTCACCTTGGCCCTTGTTCTACCTCTATTACTTAAATTTTAAAATGGGAATAATGGAATTAGCTGTTGGTCTTAACTAATTAAAAATATAAACTACCAATCAGCCTAAGTTGTTCCAGTCATCACCAGCTTATTTTAAATTCTAAGCATAAACCATAGGCAGAAACATGATAGGTGAGACTACTTCTCCGAGTAGCCAACTGAATGTTCTGTTACAGAAGAAGTCTTTCCTTTCCTGTAACAGGAGAATGGCTTCTTGGTCCACCGGTCCACCTGTGAGGAGGAGGGATGAGTCCCTGTAACAAACAAAGCTCTGGGAAAGTTGGAGCTGATTAAAGATACAGAGGTGAATTAATGAAATTCTCTAAACTGGCTTGTTTTGGTGAACAACCTGTATCCAGCAGGGTGGATAACAAAGCAAGTGTTTGGATATGCTTTGCCTAAAGATATCGCTGTCTGGCCTTATTCCAAAGGCAAGATGAAATAAGCTGTTAGATATGTTGTCAAAGAGATTGATGGTATAAAATATTTTTTAAATTTCCTCTGATTAATTATATAGGCAACATAGTTGTTCATCAAAGGCAATATTTTGACTGGGGGGTGGGGCAGACATTAATTCTCTTGTCTCCAAATAATAATAGTAGTGTTCTGGGCATAAAAAAAAAAGGAAATAATAAAGCAATATAGGAATTTGTGATTTTTTAATTTATCAGAAGCTGAAAAGCTGTTGGAATTACACAAATGAACTTCCTTTCCCACTTTATTTTTATCAATCTTCCAATTGTGGGCTTATAGGCCTGTGAGAGAGTGATGGGCTCTTAAAATTTAATGTGTGATAAAACAGAATCTTCAAAGAGAAATTAATTGGCCAAGATCACTTGGCTGGGTGCTAGTAGAACTTAAACTGCAATCCAGGACTTCTGACTTCTAGCTCTTTCCTCTTTGCATTTATACATTTATATCCAAGTCTTGCTGACAGCTCCATCTCTCACATCCTTTATGTGTGTGTGAAGGAGGGGGAGAAAGAGTAAAGAAGAATGAACTTACAATCATCCAAGAGTATTAAAATTTCTTACTTATCTTCCTGAAAGAAATAGTTATGTAGAATTTGCTTTCCGGGGGGAACTGTCTGAAGCTACACGGTTAAGTTCCAGAAATAGCCACTGCATTTGCAAAAATTTGCCTTCTTTTCTCAGATGATAAGTAAATATCTCACATGTTGATATAAGAAATGTGTCTTGTACAATATCTTATACCAGACTAAAAATTCTCCAGTGATGTGCACCTCCCACTGTGTTTGAGGCAATTAATACTTAACACCTTAGCAATATTCCCTAGGGTGATTATTAAACATAAACTATTGGGCCATCATTAACTTAATGGGAAAGTTAGAATCAAGGAATTAGAGAAGGAAAACCACATTCTGTGTTTGCATTACCCTTTATTATGACTAGCAATATTCTTCATTCATTCACAAGTATTTATTTAACAGCTACTATGTGACAGGCACCATTCTAGGTGCTGAGGCTATACCAGGGAACAAAGCAAAGCTTTCTGCCCTCATGGAGTTTATATTCCATGGGAGGGAAAGAGACAATGAGGAAAACTCACAATTAAACAAGTTGATTATATGGTACTTAAGGTTATAAGAGCAAAGGAAAAAAGAAAAAGAAAACACATAAAAAGAGGGATTAGGAGTACCATGGCATAGAGTTGGCTTCCATTACTAAATATTAATATGTTTGTTAACAGTAAAATATCAGACTAATTTCCTGAAACTGTATCTTCTTTAATATTAATATTTCCCCCAAGTCACAAAGCATCAAAGAATTAGAGTGTGTATGATGTGTATGTATCCATTATTGTCACATATACATTCAGTAGACCACGTGAGTTATTCAGAGAGGACAGAAAGAAGACAAACAGTATAAACTACAGTTTGTATCAAGTAGCAATGTTAATAAACATTTTAAGTCAGATCCATGGAAATCCATGCAGTTTTCTTCACAGCATTGTTGGGAAAACTGGATGAAGTTAGCAAAAGTGGGATGTAAATTCCTCACATATTGCACATATAAGTTATTTTTTCTTTTTTATTCTGTGATGATACTGAAAAAACGTATACCCTGATGCCCTCAGCAGATAAAATTTACCATTTACTTTTGTGAGGTCCCAAGAACCTTGGCAGTTTGGGTTCTAGCTAAAATATTCTTCACCATTTCTGTATCAGAATATAGCTAATAGAGAAAAAAAATAAATGTAAGTTTAGATAAAAAGATAATCCATTGACTGTCTTCTTCATTTGACTACATTATATCAGTAATCTTGAGTCCACTGAATAGACCCAAGGGTAGGTCTTCACATAACAGCTAAAAATGGCTTTTCACTTTGGATCAAATACTGTGTCACTCTTAGGGCAACAGCAGCCTTACTCAAGGTAGGCAGCTGATTCTCTCCAACTTAAGGTTTTTCACTCACATATCTGCACAATTTGCTGCCAGACATCAACAACAGAAAAGGGGGAAGATTAAGGTAAAACATTTGAAAGATACTTGTTTACTTATATAAGGTAGAGTTAATGAACAAATCTATGCCTATGTCCCCAAACAAACTCCTTTTCACCATGTTTTTCACATCTGGTTGCATTCCATAGTCTATTCACAGCAGTTCTGATCAATCAGCCACTTAATAGTTTTCTTTTTAACAATGAGCTGTCCAAACAACCACGTAAATGAACATTCAGGAAAAGATTTTATCAACAGTGTTTTTGTTGGTTCACTCTCTTGCCCCAAGGATGCAAAGATGACAAACGAAATTCCTTAAGCATACTAGACATGGGTGATTTTAATGTCCAAACTTTGGAAACAGAATTTGCCTCTCTGCCATAAATCCTTTATCATAGAATTTCTCTAGCAAGTTGTATTATGAAACTAACGGAAAACAGTCTGTCATCTCTTTTGTCTTAAAGCTTAATTGTCATATTTTCAATAAGATTTCTTGTTTGTTACAATGATCTGGTTATAAGCATCAAGAGGCATATGTCTCAGATTTTTAATAGGATATTTAGAATTCCTAGATCTATCAAAATGCCCTTCTCCAACGCTCAGTTTGTCAGATATTCAGTATGCCAGAACACAGGTTGGAGAACTGTGAAGGAAATTTAAAGTCAATGAAGAAGGTAGCATTCAGGGGCTTCAGGGAGTACAAAGATAATTGTGGATCAATGGTGCCAGACAATTTGAAGCAACTTAAGACTGCCGTCAGTACTTTAATTGTTTCTGTTGCAGAGTTTGAAAGATCATTTAGTTCAATGAATGATGTGTTAACACCTAGTTGCAGTGCTCTGTCCATTAGTTGCATATCATCTTTGTCTTTTTATTAAGCTGGTTGGTCCACTGTTCCACATGCTTAAGCCTAAAGATTATGTCAAGAAGTGGCTTGTAAGTGGCGGCTTGAAAGCCAGAAGTTGTAAAAATGTGACAAGGGAAGCTCCCTGCTTGTCTCTTACTTTTATTTTATTTGAGGAGTCTGAACTGTTCCCCCTCCTTAAGCCTGGGTCCTGGGCGTGGAGAAAGTAAAACTAAGCAATTTTCTCATGTAATGAAATAGGATGAAACAAGATCAGGTCAGTGCTGAGTTAGGTAACTTTTCACTTCTGGAAAATCAGCCATACCTCCCCTCTGAGCCCCCAAATGCATAGCTGATGGAAAACCTTGTATGTCACTCTAAGGAATTATTAAGAGCCCCCTTGAACCTACCAGCTATATGTCAAAAAGGAATATACATTGAAACAGGAGAAATGGGAGATAAACTAGGATCATCCTCAGAATGTCCTTTCACATTAAATTCTGTGTCTGACGAGAGAGCTCAGCCCTCTCCCACTTGGGGTGCCTGCACTTTAAACAGAATGTGTTTTGGCTCCTTTCGCATTCTTTCCTGTAACATGTATATGAACTTGGAAAACTTATGGACTAAAGAATCGAATGCATTTGTCTCATGATAGCAATGGGGCTTATACTCCTCAGTAGTCTATTTTCTCTGTGGTCTCTGGTCTCTTATATATTCCCATTTTCTCCAGAGGGAAGATTCTAAGAAACTCACCATGCAATTATTCTTACTTCTCCTTGTCCAAAATGTAAAAGAGACAGCACGTCAGACATAATACCTTCTCTTTGTCAGGCTCATAGCCATTTGTTTGGGGGCTTCTTTCCTTTCAGTTTTCATACCTTTTTTATTCCAGCAATGGACCTGAAAACCTACATCATGGGGTCAGTAGTTTGTGACTTCCAACAACAGGCATTCATATTCAAGTGGTGGTAGATAGTTCATGATTAAAATATCTCTTTTCTTTGTGCAATGAGCCAGCAAGATTCTTTGAGAGCATTTAAACTCTAATGCTATCATACTTCAACATACTTCTCCAGAATCCTTCACATCCACAATTTCTCAAGAGATGGTATTAACTGTCCAAATTCTAACTGGTGTCGTTGTGTTCAGCCATAACCTTGAACTGTACCTGGCCTTTCTTTACTGTCTTCTAGGACATACTCATGGAGTCATGTTTATTTTCTCTCCCCACGTATATATCTGCTGAGAGAAGGCACCATTTAGACCATTTCCGATTTTGAGTTTAAATATCTTTCACTTGAAAGTCTGGAGGATTTTGATCTGACTGGTACAGGTAAATTAAGGGGGAGTCTCTTTTGCACAACTTGGGGAGTAGCTCTTTTTGATGATAAGTTGCTCAGAGTAAACGAAGAAAAGAGCATTTCAGTTACTGAATATTTAATTCTGGACAGCAGTTTAATCAGGACTGGGATTTGGGCAACGGCTCCAGCCCCCTCCTAAGTTAGTACAGTTCAGTTCTTAGTACTCCTTAATTATCCCACTGAGATGTTTGAGGAGCAACTAGTAGTAAATGCACTTGGCAAATCAGCTATTACCCAAGTAATGAAATACAAATACATATGTTTGACAATTCTGCAGGGAAGTTTTTTAAGCCAGGATTCTCAAAGGATTGTATTGGCCAAGAGAGGAAAAAACAGGTGTTGTTATCAAAGCGTATCAACAAACAATTTGACAGGAGTTTAAAAATAATGCACAGATTTTCTTGCCATAAATTCCAAACATGTCAATTAACCTATGAAGAACCCTGATTTGCAAATAATGAATCAATATACTCCCCACAGGATGGTGAAGGGATGGCTCACTGTGACGTAGGGTTAAATATTCAAGGCTTTCTCCCAAACAGTATATCTAAGGATGCATATCAACTTCCCATCAAACCTCAAACAAAGCAGAGATCAGCTCTACTGAGAAAATTGATTTTATTCAACAGTAAGGCAAGGGAAATTAGTAAATTCAATATTTGTGGAAAGAAAATAAGCGAAGCCTGCACTTCCTGGTGGTCTGAGACTGTTCTTTGTTTTGGTAATTATGCCTTTATGTTTTAGGGCCCTTATTTACATTTTCAGAAGGGCTTGAAATAGTTCATGCACCAAGCGTCCCCCAGCGCACCCAGGTTCTTCCACTGCAACAATAAAGTTGTCCCTGGACCAACACAAATTGAAAATGAATCCTAACTTTATAGAAAGTGATGCTTTGCCTCCCTCATTGTTTGGCGCTTCTTTAGAGCTGAATCACAAACTAATGATCTCCACTGCAGCCAAGTCCTTGGTGTAATAGTATCTCATTGTAGTGGAGCTCACATTTACATAATGTGTAGTCTAAAATACCTTTGAGCTCAAGAGTAGAACTATGGAAAATAATTTTATCCCAGTTTCTGTGCACCTGGATAGGCAGGCACAGGCAGAAATACAGCAACAGGATGAATTTACTAATGTTTGCTATTGGATGGTAAGCCATTCTAAAGCTATGAAAGCCTTCAAAACCCCATAGGTCTCCATTTTACCATTAGCCGTACCAGTTTAAACAGTCTGCTGCAAGAAATATTGACAGGTCAAGTACAGCTGGGAAGAGCACGTGTCCCAGTGGCCTTTACACTGACAGTTTCTCCCACATTAAAGAGTTAACTAGCAGCCAACCAGCTCGAAGTGGGAGCTAATGAATGAAATGGAGATTGATATAGACTCTGTTTGGAGGTGCATCGATCTGTATCTTGTGAACTCAGCTTAGGAATTCTACAGGCAGCACTGCCTGAGTAACCCTGGCATGGTGCCCATTAGCAAATAACTCTTTTAATGTTGGTCTTCGGTTGATATATTTATTGTATTGCATATTCCAGCAACCTTCCCTCTACTGCCTTTGTATTTGATGGTTGTGGTATCAAGCTCAGGGAGAGTTCAACAGGATGCATTTGAGTTTGGGCAGCTTCAATGAGTTATTTAATTAATTGCATCCCTCATTTGCATCAAAGAGGCCTGTCTGGGGTACTGAATCCTCTACTTTGCTACCCCAGCTAGCAATAATGAATCTAATTATGATTTTAGACTTTGGCATGGTATAGACACTATCTCTTTGATGCTATCATAATGAAAACAGATTTTTAAACTAGTAAAGGAGTATTCTTGCAGCTTCCAATGAAAATAGTGTGATGGACAACAAGCAGAAGCAAGCAAGGGGAACGTCTGGGTAAAGAACCAGATGGTGACCTTCTAGGCATTGACCAAGGCCATGTGCATGTCAGTATGTCCCCTTTAGCCATACCTGAGTGGATCCTTTTTACTTAGCAGTGGTCCTCAAAGTTTAGTATTTATAAGAATCACCTGAGCAGCTAGTGATTGAAGAGCTCTGGATTAGAGCTCAGGAGCATGTATTTTGATAACAGTTTTGATGCAGATGGTCTTCAAACTATAATTTTTTCAATGTTGATTTAAGATACTAGAAACAAAAGAACCAAGAGGCACTCAGAGGATATTGTGTCAAAAATGTGAATTGCTAATCAGTTAGCCTAACTATGTCTATAGGAAGTTACAGATTCTCACCTCAGTTTCACTTCCATGAACTCTTCTATGTATGGATAACTGGTGACTCTTATCCCTGGAACTGGACTCTCTGTGCCATCATTTCTACTGAGTCTATAGTTTGGGCCCTCTGGCCCTTCCATGGCTCAAGGCTTCAAATCCAGTTCCTAATGTACGAGGATCTCTGCTTTAACTGCTGCAGCTACTCATCTCCACCTTTCTCCATTATTTCTTAACTTTTCATGCACTGACACAGAAGGAAAGCACTTTTCCCTTTTATCAGCTCACTTCTTGCATTTACTTCATGCATATACTTCAAGGTACTCCATTAGGCTGGGTTGGAATTACTGTTAATATGCTAAACTAAGAGGCTGAAAACCGCCCTAGAAAGAAAACCTAGGTAAACCAAGTTTCTCCTTTCACAGGGATCAATCTTGAATCCATGGAATTTGGGCATCTTGTAGCCAAGCCAGAACTAGGTAGAGCCCAAGTATCCTTTATCCCATCTCTACAGCTCAAGTTTAGTGAAGAATATTTGCTTACCATCTTAAATGCAAACTTATTTCAAAGAACTCCAATGCCAACCATTTCTGTTACTGGAATAAAAAGCACCTGGAATTATTTGTTAGTAACAACCAAGCTCATCCAAGAGAGAAAAGCACATAATCTACAGTCCCTTCAGAACCATCTGAGTTACCAGAGAAATTGAAGGGGATGTAACAAGACCTAAGATTTCAGAAGCAGTTTATTTCTTCCCAGGAAACTCTTGGTCAGGTCAAAACAATAAAATGTTGTCCTTTCAGGGTGCCTTGCACATTACTACACACCAGTGCTACTAAAATTAAATGCATGGTGTTTCTAAAATGTCAACAGAGCATATTATGGACTGAATGTTTGTGTCACAGACTCATGTTGAAGCCTTAATCCCCAGTGTGATGTATGTGGAGGTGGGGCCTTTGGAGGGAATTAGGACACAAGGGTGGAACCCTCATGAGTGGAATTAATGCCCTTATAGGAAGAGTCACGAGAGAAATGATCTCTCTGCCAAGTGAGGAGACATCAGGAAGGCTGCTGTCTGCAAAGCTGGTCTCATTAGACATTGAATCTTAGAGACTTCCCTCCAGAACCGTGAGAGATGAATATTTCTTATCTAAGGCACCCAGTCTGTGCTCACGCGTTATAGCAGCCCAAGCTGACCAAGTGTGCACAATAAGGGCACTGGCTGTGGCATTAGGGAGCAGCTAAACTTAAGGACAGAATTCAAGCAAAGGAAACAGGTTTGCTGTGGGTACATCAGTGTGCCTGGAGACAGGAATTCTAGGGGGACCTTGGCATTGGCATGGGCAGTGTGTGAACCAGAGCATTTTGAAAGTACTAATTCCTGGGACTTTGTGACATGTGGAGACTGTCAAGGGGGAGATGCCTTTCTCTAAGAGTGTGAATACAGGATGAGCAGATTTGGGGGTATGGAAAGAGCAAGGGAGATTTGATTCACTCCATTTTCAACAGATTAAGTTTCCAAGGCCTGGAGGATATTGTAATGGAGATGTTAAAAAGTTATATCCAAGTCTGAGGTTGTGAGAATCTCCCTGGTAGTGAATCATCAGTGTGGCTGGTGGCTGAAGCTGTAGGCATAGAAAAAACTGTTTAAGGCTGTGGTTATCAGAGTGTGCTCCCAGGTCAGCAGCACCACCTGCTAAATGCAAGTTCTTGCCTCCTGTCACCCCCAGGTCTGCCAAATCAGAATTTCTGGGGTCGGGACCTAGCCTTCTAAGTCCAGCCCCCAAGTGAGTCAGATGTGTGATCAAGTTTGAGAAGCACTGCATTAAGGACAGTTACAGAACTTGTGGAGATGGGGGAGCCCGTGCAAAATTGTTTAAACTTGGACAGAGGAGTAGGAACGGAGGCAGAAGGGGATGTGGTACCATTTCAAGAGAAGGGAGTGTTTTGAGAAGGGTGAGTGGTCAGTAGTGTTGAATACTGAGGAGGCCAGTGACACACCATTGTATCTGACAATGAACAGATCACTGGAGATTTGGCTAGAGTGGCTTTGTAGTGAGCCCTGTGGAGGCCAGGTTACAGAGAGTTCCTGCTGGAATGGGCTGTGAGGAAGTAGAGATAAGCTTAGCTAGGAAGGAAAAAAGTGGGGAGAGAAGGAGAAAGACCCAGAGAATTTTAGACCAAAGAAGAGGGTCTTATTCAAGATTGAGAAGTCTTGGGGTTGTTCACAGACCCATGAGAAGGATCAAGGGGAAAGCAGAGGCTGCAGACACAGAGGCTATGGAAGAGAGTCTTGCCTTTGTGCCTTGCCTGAGGGTTTCAGCCCTGGACAAGTTCACTGTGGATTCAGTGAGACCAAGGAATAACAATGGAACGTTTTTGGTGTAAAAGGGTTATTACCCAGCTTTATTCTCCCTGAGTTAGGTCAAGCACTAGAATCACATCTACATCCAGCAGTCGTCTGCAGGTCTGTAATCCTCCTCCTCCTCTCTGTCTCTGCCCAGAACATTGTGCAGAGCCCTTTATGTAGTGACTCAGTCAATAATAGCTTACTGTCTACGGGCGTGGAAGCATTAGCTTAGCAGTAGGCCAGTTACATCATCCAGGAGTTTAGGTTCAGGTGAGGATACTGGCCAAAGGAACTTCCATTTTTCCCTACTTGGACATGGTGTTAACTTCCAGACATATCCCAGTTTTAATATTCTATAGGAGGCATCGAACTGTCCCTGTACCCACCAGATATCCTCCTGTCCTAGCCTTGTCTGGTCTCTGCGCCTGTCACTTCATGTACTTTATCCTCCTCCCACTTGCCACAGTCAGCTTGGAGAAGTTCCTCTAATTGTTAAACAGCCATCATCTCTGTGAAACTCTGCCTTCTCCCCTGGGAACATTAGCTGATTCCTCCAGCCTGTAGCTCCTGTGCAGCCATCCCCCTGGGCATGCCTCACTCTGCATTATAACTATGTTTTCATGTACCTGTCTCATGGACTGTAAACACACCTGGACCCCAGTTATTGTTTTATTCTGCTGTCCCACACAGTACCTGCTCACTGGACACTCATGGAATGGATGAGTGAAGGCGTTTATGAAGGACCATTTGCTAGGTTTCAGCATTAGACATTCACTCTTTCATCTGCATTATTGGCCTGCCTCAAATCTCCATATTTGTTTGACAACAGATGAGCTTTGCACAAGTGTAGCAGTTTCCTTTCTAGGGTGAAGGGTTTCCTGGGATGTGGGCTTCATCACCTGAACCAGAACTTCCTGCTGGCCAAGTTTCTCGGCAGTGGCACATGAGGCGCATGAAAGCCACAGTTACCCTGTCGTCTCCTCACCTGGTTTAGTGGCATTTGGTAGCCTGGGACAGTGTCTAAGGGAAGCCAGGTTAAATCCTGAGGATCAGGCAGCCACCCCCCAGGAGATCATGCAGTATGGACACTCTGACCAGGCAGCAAGGCAGCCTGGCTGTTTGACACAGGACGCTCACCCGTCAGTCAGCGCCCTCAAAGACTGTGCAGCCCCAGAATCCCATTGCCTGGAACACCAGGCCCTCAACTGCCAATTTGAAAACCAGACATTGCTATTAAACACTAAAATTGAAAACCTCCTTGTTAGTTAGGAAATTTCCAGCATCTTCATTTCCCTCCTGCTTCCAGGCTGTCAGTGGGAGGGCACACATGGATAACACTGTGAGTGGGCACATCCCCCCAACACACTGTGTATGGTGGGTTTAAAGGTTAAAAGGATCGGGCCATTTGTTCTACTAGAACTATTATAGGTTTGGTTTCCTTCAGCATCAATATAGAGAGAGGCATTTTGTTTTTTAATGGCAAAAATAATCTTTTTATTACGGACTTGAGAAAAGCATCTGAATTTTGGTGAATTGCATTATTTCTTCAATGTTTTATTTGGGGTCACTTCAGTGATGGCAATAAAGAATGAGTTCCTAGTGATGATCTAAAGATATGGAGAAGTGAATTTCTTTCTCTGAAAATTAGGAATCTATAATTAGTATTTAAGTTTTCTTCTTCAATACTGAAATCTCTAGTAAAAAATTGCAAAGCACCCACTATATCATGCCATTTCTAACTTTCTAATAAAGATGACCCAATCATCATTTCCAGTTTGCTAGACTCAGCTGGTATATTTAGAAAGTATATGTGGGTTTAGAATTAGCACATCATTTGTAGAGCCAATCATAACTAATTTTTTTCCATATGGAATGTTGACTAAGTGATCAGAAGAAACTTTTCACATACTAAAGTGTCAGCTATGTTCACTACTTTAAAGAAGTTTCAAGCTTTTAAAGCACTACTTTTTCATCAAGGGAAAAATAGATTATACATCGTTCAGGAAACAGAAAAAAAATTATAAGGAGATTTTGCCTATTGAATGTAATGGATTGTCAGGAACCCTTGACATTATTCTACAGGCAAGGCCACATAAAATCAATACATCTTAGGCAAGGTTTAATTTATTTGTAGGTTCTTACAACAAATGACTTACCTTTTTTGTTTGCCGTTTTTCTCTTTCACTTTTGCACTTGAGTAACTACGGTTTTTATCCGTCTCATTATTAAGCTCAAAACAAGATGATCACGTCATCATTACCATATATTTTTTAAGGAGAAAAATTGCAAAGCATGAAGAAAACATCCAAAAATATAAGAGCTGTGCTAAGCATAATGGTTGTAAAACATTGCCTTCTATCCCAGTTGCCTAAAATGCAGAATCGGTTCCACCAGGAAGCTGGGCCCCACCCTAAATTATACACCATTTTCTCATGCAAAGAGAACCCCCACTTGCTGCAAGTTCCTGTAGGGTTTGTGGCATATTTGGAAGGAGGATGCTTTAAGACGTGCACTTTATAAAAGGAAGGATGGGAGAGTAAGGAGATTTTTGACAATTTTGTTTCTGTGTTGGTGATATAGCCCATCAAATAAATTGTAGTGGAAAGTCTAGGAGAGTTCAGCACACCAAGGACTAGTGACTATTTGTATTCAGTCTAACAAAAATTTCCTTTTTATATTATATACTTTGGAATTTTTTCTTTTTGATATTAAATTAGTAGTAAAGACAATGAAAACAATTCTTTTTATGCCAATAGTCAAACAGATATAATAGGCAGATAAAACAGGCTCCATCTGCTTCCCCCAAACATGACCCACTGTGAGCATGTCTGTGCCAGAGTGAGCAACAAGCTGGTTTGGCCCCAGTTCTACTTACTATCTGTCTGACATCTCTTACCATCTCTCTCCTTAGTCTCCACATCTGTAAAATGGAGAAAATAATATTACCAGCCATGTCGCCCTATTCGGTAGATTAAATTTTGACTGTATATATAGTACATGTCATGCACACACAAGACATGGGAAACCCTAAGTGCTCAATAGACATAGATTAGTATTATTGTTCACTGCAAGTAAAAACTTGCAGTTGGTAGGTGCCACACCATTGCTTGGCTCCTTGGGTGAAGACTTTCAGCCTCGAACCAGAAATGTCTAGCCCCAAATGAGGAAGTTGAAGCTGTGTAACTGTTAGAGTAAGCATTTCAAAGCAATTCTTTACAGTGGTAATGGATGTGGCAAATGTGTGGATTTTGTTAGGATTTCTTCTGACAGCCATGAACACAGATATATTTTAAAGTAATGTAACTGTCCTATATCTTGAGCAGGGAATACAATAACTTCTAGTATTATTTTTCACTTCTCCAGTGACACTCTAGAAGTTATATTTGATTAATTCCTTAGAAGTTATTTGACTCAGAAAAGGCCCTGTACCATTTAACCTTGGTTTTGTTCTACTCAGTTCTGTGTCCAAGGCCCATCTAATTTAATACATCACAAAGGTTAATAGCTAAGGCCAAAGCCTTCCCAGAGCATGATTCCCTAGGATCACTTTCAGAGAAACCCACCTTAGAGTAAGACTTTTTGAAACATTGGTAGCTATTACAAAGCTACCTTTAAGCCCATTTCTCCTCCAGAGCAAATAGTCTAAGAGAAAAAGCCCAGTGTATCAAGAAATCACCAAAGATGGATAAATATACATACTCCTCATTGGCTTGGCCAATCTCAAGAAATACTAGACTGGAGACAAATATCAAGAATGGTGCTACTCTTAAAAACTATTAGTTCTGCTTTATATTCATGATCACTGATACTGCCACGTGTGAGACAATCTGAAAAAATGTTTAGTTTAGTTTTTTTTTAAAGGAAGTTATAATTCACTTAGCTTTTCTTGAAACTCTAAGGACCTGCTGGTAGTTTACATAACATGGCTCCTATAATGGAGTTCACACTAAGGACGAGAATGGCAGATTTAAGGGTCAGAAATCATATGTTCAAGACTATGGCGTTTTCTTTCTGAGCTCAGGTACATGAGGGTCGGTGTTCAGCTGTCCCCAAGTCAAATTGCCTTGCCACAGCAGCTTTCTCATCAGTGTTAGGTCAAGAATATAGAGCTCTTCATGTCAATAATTATTCTTTTGAAATCTGCTCTCTTGTATGATCCTCAAAAATAGCTGCCAAGCTGGCATTTTCAAGAGAAAGCTAAAAATAGTACCTGAGCTCACCAAGTTCCCTTAGGAATTTAGTGGTAGGATGTAAACTGAGGCACAGCACTCGCCATCCTTGGGTTTTGTGTTCCTTCTGTGATATTGCATGATATTATCTCACTTCTTATTTTATTCTCAAATTACCACTATCATTTTTACAAACATGACTCTTGTTTGGTGCCCCAGCCCAGATCCCCAGGGAAAATAGTATCAATTGAACCTGTCTCTCAGGCAAACCAGATTTAGTAGTCGCTAAATGTATATCACACCATCCTGTCAGGCAAGTGGCCTATAATATTTTCCTGGAAGATCTACTCAAGGGCTATGTAGTGATCATCTCTGCAATATATTCAGACATTTCCTAGACTTTTGTGGTTCATCTGTGGACACAGTTTAAAGAGTATTTGAAAAGATGGTTTAAAAGGCTCATTTTTTAATAATTAAAACTCAAAATGCTTAAATTTTAGAAACAATTCCCGAGAGAAAAAAATGTATAAAAATATTTACAGCTCAAATATTTAGTTCAAACATATTTTATGTGTAAAAATTGATTATGAAAAAATTAGTCTTCTAACTAAGGGAAGATTATCATTCATTTATTTATTCAATGAGCAGGGGTCTACCAAGTATAAAAACTACCTCAGATACTTCAGGATTAGTGGGGAGAGGGAATATCATCAGAGGAATAACATGAGAAGCAAAGCTCCTGGTCCCTCTGAGTTGAAAAATTTCATTGTACAAATAGTCAGATATGAACCAGCCAAATTTTGTAAATAAATGCAGCTATGTAGAGAAAGATCCTGGAAAAGAATGTACTGAAAGGTTATTAATGGCTCTCTCTGGGTGTAAGATAACAAATGATTTTTAGCACTTTCTTTATAATTGAGTATAGTTTCTAAGTTTTCTAAAGTAAACCTCTATTTCCTTAACAAGGAAAAATAAAAACTCTGGAAAGCTCCTTTAAAATGACATCTCTGCAAGTGTGGGTTTGAGAGCTGTTCCTGCAAAATGTTATCAACCACATTTTCTTTGTTTTCGTTTTCTCATCTGATCTGCTGCCACTGAGCCCAAAAGATTTGAGCTGCAGGGGACCTTTATTGGCCCTTCCTGCAGTAATCAAGCAAGGCCCTGGTTCCTAAGAGTATACATTTCCTTGCTGCGAAGTTTATGCCTTCATAGCTCTATTTCTAGGCAAATAGAAAAAAAAAAAAACAGCATAGTCACTAACTTAATCGTCAAGCTGCAAGCGTTTAGAGTAAAGTCAGTCACCTTACACAGCAGTCCAAGGGCAGCAGTAGTTTAGCATATCTGGCAAAGAAACTGTGAATTTTAACTATCAAGTTTGTCATCAAGCAACACTGGCCCCGTAACTATTACTGTGTTTACCACTAGGGGGGGATTCTTTTGACTTTGTCTCAGCTTTTTAACAAGATAAAAATAGTTCTGAGTCATTTTTATCTCTAGTTCTGGTACCTTTCTCCTAAAAGGGGGCCAAGGGGGCCAAGGATCTGCTCTGTCCTCCAGTATTTGTTTAAACCACTGGTGATATAAGTACAGGAAAGCTGTACTCTTAATTTCCTTGGTGTTTACTTCCACCT